>NW_026922966.1:0-20511 GCF_032062105.1 Saccostrea cuccullata
CCTCGAATACCATATATTTTTATGTTGAAGGAAATTTTATCGTGCAAAGTATTATTGATAAACATATTTCAAATTTAGATCTATTGGTGACCTGCTCTAACCCTGATTTTTTTTTTTTACCTCTGATATAAGAAACTAAATTTGCCAAAGTTTATTCAGGTATGCTGTTGAAATCCATAAAAATAATGTTTTCAATTTTGGAAACAAAACATTGATTTATTCTCTCAGGTGTAGAACAAGATTTCATGGAGAAGCTTTGTCTCCTCTAGTTTTTTCTTTTTGATTTAATGAAATACATGGAGATAACGAACAGTTTGTTAGTATTAATGATCATAAAAAGGGAAATTTAAACCACGGATGAAAAATAACAAAGGTGAAAATAACGAACAATGGTCGATCGCTTGTTATTAAAAAAAATCAGAAAACATGGCATTAAAACGAGATTGGACCAAATGCCAAGGAGGAAAAAGCATCTACCGTTAACGGGTCATAACCACCGTAAACCCTTTGTATTGATGAAGGAGAAATATTCTGTAAAGTTGAAAATATTTTTAAACATATGCTTACATTTTAATGACTATAGGGATATTGGAATCTATGTAGCATAAACTTTTCTGCGATTAGCTTGTCTCGTTTAAAACTGACTTGACTTGACACAGAACATTAATTTGAGTAACAATCAACTTAGGAGAAATAAATATTATAAACAGATAGTATTGGAATACTGTGAATGCTCTGAAATCACTAAATACTGTGATACTGTGAAATCACTAATTTTCGTAGGGGGTTATTTCCGTTGTTTTCAAGGTATGAAGAGACCCATGAATTCATGTCTACCACGAAATGCAATTATTTAGATGTATTGCTACTGAACCATTCATCAACCACGAAATCAAATCCCCATGATTCAATATTTTTTCCTCAAACCTTGAAAATTTGACCCCTCGAAAATATGTGATTTTACAGTAGTACAATATAAATATGAATTTATGTTTATATATATAAATTCATATAAAGAAAAGTGATAATATAGATTAATCATATTTAATATGTTAAAAGTCTATATTAAACGAAAGTTAGAAATTTAATATAATATTGTTGATATTCAACCATTTTTCTAGCTGTAATTTCTCAATCTTACATAAAAAAGTGCCTAACAAAGGGCACACCTCTTCCCCAGCTAGCTTTCGCTGGGCCACAAAACAAATGTCATTTTAATTCATCTCTCTCCCTTCACTAAAACAATCAAATTTTTGACTAAACGTCTGGAAAGTCTGTTATCTTCATAAACCTTGTAAAAATTATCATAAGATACTTCAAAATAGTTTCCAAGTTATACGTTAAACTTTACAGCCGTTCGTTGCTCGAGTAAGATTGTGACAACCATTTTTCATCACAAGTCACCTACACATTGAGGTCGTTTTCACATTGTGACTTCACAATGATGGAGGAAATCATTACTTTTCATATCCTATTTATAACACATGTGCATGACTATTTGTGTGCCAAATTTCATTCTGATCTGAATTGTGCTTTTGTAATAGAGAGATAGTTCGCTAACTTTTTGATCACCCCTCGTAGATGGTGTTTATTTCTAATATTCCTCTCTTTTCCAGAGCATGCTTGGTGTTTTATGAAACATATGGAGATAAAGAACAGTATTCAAGATCAAAAGTTCAGAAAATAATACAATATAGTAGCAGAGCAAACAATTATCAATTTTAGAAACTGGGACAGGCAAATAGCAGATAAGTTACAAGAATTTTAACAACCTTGTGTAAAGTCAGCATTTTGTAAATTCTCTGGTCGTTATTATGACCTTGTTTGGCAAGTATAACTTCTCACTGGGTATGTGTATTTTATCTTGTTTCATACGAATTGTTATTGATTTGTTTATGTACTACATTTGACTACTGTATGTTTCGTATACTTGATCAATGTATATATGTCATACGGCGGGTGTGACAGCCATCAGGGGATTCATACTCTTCTTAGCCACCTTTGTAAAGTGGGGAGGGGTATAAAAGGGCCGTGAGGCTTGCCTTATAAGTCATGGAACTTAAGTTTAAGTCTCACCATGTGTATATCCTTAATACACGCCTTTTCGAGCCTTACAAGTCTGATACACGGTAGGACTTGCCTTATATGTCTAAAACCTTACGTTTTGCTGGACGTACGGCTCTCGTATACACATGTTGAGGCAAGACTTTCAAGATTATTAAATTTCATGCATTTTTGAGTCAGAAACATTGCACATTATTTAAAAAAAAAAAGATTATCAGCTAGGACTTTGAAATAATCTAACCAACCAGTTCATTCCCACTTATGGATATTTATGCCTCCTATGAGAAACATTAGCCTGATAGTGCAGTAAAAAATAACCACACACAGATATGCAGTTCTGCCGATTATGTCATTTCATTGGATTACACCGAGTTAAATGTATAACAAATCATTAAGGGGGATCACCTAATATTAAACTACATGATAAACATGTACATAGGTGAAAGGTAGACGTGTGATCCTCCTGTGACTGACTAGAAATTTACATGCAGTGAGTACTTGTAAATATACATAAAATACACCATAAATGAGTAAATCCTTGGAGTCGTCCAAAAAATTGTGCCATCAGCCCTCAAGCAGTGAGGGGTTGACGCGAAACAAGAGGAAAATCCAAAGAAAACAATTTTATTAAAACAGTAAAATACAGAAAATTACAGTATTGTTTTTACAGTTTTTTTTCTTCTTGTATATAACAATACTTAACATGAAGTTCATATTTGATGTTATATGCTCTTAAGACTAGGTGTTCTTGATAAATAACAGATACAAAGTCATTAACATTCAAATGTTAGCTGTTCAAGGGTGGAACAAGGGAAAACTTTATAAAGGTTTTAATCTTACCTCAGATCAATGCAGGCAGATTTTAACATTACATGAGCAGCCATCAGCTGAACTCATCTATCTTGCATGTAGTTCAAAGACTATGCAGGCCAGTTTCAACATAAAATTAACATGAACAAATCTACTGGGAGACATAAACTCAATAATGCCTGAGTTAGATTTCCAGGCCGGTGGCCATAAACTGGTGGTAATACGTGGTGTGAGCGATGCCCTAACATCGGTCCACATCTCCCTAATAGTTCTAAAAGTATCGGTCACATTATCCAGCGCTGGGATATACAATGTGCAACCAATGTGGTTTTTGATGAAAATGGCGTGGTTGTCAGCCGGACTTACAAAGCCCAGCGCTGCAATGCTAAATCACTAAACGATGTTCCAGGGTGATCAGCTGGTGCATATTACATCGCTGATGCATTGGTTAACATCGACCGATGATCGGCCGTTGTCTGTTGCCCACCACTCAATTCTTGATTAACATACAATTTCCATGGGCAGCCATATGCTGACCTTACGCATAATACATAGTTTAAGTGACCTATTTTGAGTAAAACTATGCTAACTTCACTGACTGGATTAGTTCATATGAGCAGCCAGGGGCTGAACTCATTGACATTAGTAAGAAGACTATGTAAAACCTTATAAGTACATTAATGTTGAACTCACTAACTAAAATACAGTTTATATAAGCAGCCAAGTGCTGACCGCATAAAAATCTATACAGAGTTGTTGACTACTGAGGATGTAAATTAAACTTTATTTAAGCAGTGATATGCTTGTCTCATGGCTAGATTTACAAAATTAACGATACATGTAGTTAGAACAATGAATATTGTTACATAAGAAGCTAGTACATTGCCTTGTCTTGCCAGATGATGATTTCTCTATTTATGATGTTCAGGGAAATTATTTAACTTTGCAATTCTTAGGATCAAGTTTGGCAAAGTATCTATAATCCTAATGTAATGCCTATTTGCATCAGAGTGCCAACAATCAAGTTGGTGGATGTCAATTTCAGATAATTTGTTCTTAAAAACTTTTGTGGCAGCGCAAATGCAGAACAAAGACTTAAGTAAAGGAGGAATCAAAGTCTAATAATTTTAGACATATCTGTTACAGGAGAAATGTTATTTCAACCGCACTTACAGGCTAACAAATTGGCGCAACAAAAACAAAGATTTTGATTGGTTTGAAAAGTCCGTTACAACTATCCGACGGATCAGTAAAATTTATCAGATTTCTCACAGCGGCATAAATAGAATTCTCTGTGATAATATTGTTAATGTTTATGTGTATTGTATTTGTGATTTTTTTCCATCAAGTATGTTGTGTCATTTGATCAATTATAATTTCTATTCTGGGCTACTACTTAAAAAAAATATATTATTTTAAATAACAAGGAAGGATGTACAAGCTCTCTACTGTAGCCTCGCCATTTTTACCAGTTTTTCACGTCTTATAATGATAGTGTGATGACTAATCTGTGTTTTGTTTTTAGAAAGCAGGAAATATCACAGGGCATTTAGAAAGACAAAAATTCAGTATAAACAGGGAAGAAAATATATTTTATTGAATACATGCGGTATAATCGTAGGTTTAAAGCTTAAGTTTTATGTTTATTATGGGTTACATTTATACTATGTCATTTATTTGGATGTTAGTCTTTGCAGGTATTTCATGTGGAGATAATATTTGCCCAATAGGAAAGTAAGTATTTCCTTAAAGTATGTCATTTGTCAGCTTATAGAAAGTGTTCAGTCAGAACTTCTGACTTAAAACTATTTATCAAAATTCAACTTTCAAAACACATTCTCATTAAAATTTAAATTATGAAAAAATAAATTTACAAACTGGTCAAAAATTAATAGGAACTAAGACTTTTAGAACTGTTTTTTTGTATAGTGGAAGGTTATTCAATAAATGCTCACTTTTTTTTTAAATTTAAGACCCTTGAACTTTAGTTCTTCATATTGTAATCATTGCATTCTATATATTATTTAATGCCAGAAATATGAAATAAAGATTTCATTTTAGAAAAAATTTTACACATTCAATCAGCAGGCATTGCCAAAAAAATGAACATGTATTGAAGAAGTCAGGATAAGAATTCACATCTTTTTAGACCTGCAATATCCCAAAAGAAACAACAATGGCCTATCTTTTTCTTCTATTTAACCCTTTCGACGCCGAATAACGTTACGACTATAACGTCAAGGATGCCGTACTATGACGTCAACTAAGACGTAAAATAGGTGCGTCAGAAAAAAAGCGTCAAACTGATCATGAAAAAGCACCTGTTTAACCAAGGTA
Organism: Saccostrea cuccullata; assembly: GCF_032062105.1. Lineage (NCBI taxonomy): Eukaryota > Metazoa > Mollusca > Bivalvia > Ostreida > Ostreidae > Saccostrea > Saccostrea cuccullata. Next base: position 5,212 of record NW_026922966.1, read on the forward strand.
AAAGGATGTAAGGAAAATGCTTATAAAAGAATCATATTTATTCCAATAATTTTAATATCAGTACAATAAAGTAAGCAAACATTAATCCTATAGCTAGCAATTGCAAGGAAAGACTTTAGATAGAACAAAAGAGACCCCAACTCTTTTTAAAAATAATATTTATACTAAATGTTATTAATTTATAACTGCCGTATACGAGAAAACGGACCCTTATATAACCTGGTACTTTCTCAATGCAAATATGCATAACTTTATTCCTTTTAAATATACAATTTATCTCATTTTTCCAGTATTTGATGAGCATTTTAATAATTAAGACGCTTCAAAACAAAGTTGGCGTGGCTCAATGATAATGCAATTTGTCTTTGCAGGTCTCGAACTCAGTACGTTTCTAAACATAACCAACATTTTTAAGTACTCAGTAAATCTTTATTGTGTTGATACAATGCCTCCCCCCAAATACCATGAAAAAAAAGAAGTCCAGTCCGAAAATTAGGGCACCGCGGGCCATCCCCTCGCAAAAAAGCGATCCCGATATAATAGAATAAATATTACTTTAATTTATGTAAATGAACTCATGGTGTATAAAATTGGTTCTTCGGGGTTAAATCATAAATTGTAATATCTTTTCTACTACTACGCGGAGAAACATAAAACACCAGGCTCATTTACATAATGAAGTATTGTTTTGAGAAAGTTTATTCCATATTTAAAAATTAAAAATCATTAATTATATTCATATTTATTGGGTTTGTTTTTTCGTTTAAATCATACTGTACCAAAAGCAGTAATGATATTAATGCTGCTGAACTGAGGAATAATAGACATTTATGTCATTTGGGGGGGGGGGGGGTAAGAGGGGGGTTAACACTTGGACACAACAATTGAACATAATCTCAAAAATGTTATAGAAATTGGTTTCTGTAATATAGATTCCAAATGTCGGAATGACTTGGCCATTCGCGATCATATTCCCAAATACAAATTCTCACCTGCTTGACAGAAAATATAGCCGAGAGTCACATGTCATGCTTTTGTATTTGAACTCGACTTCTAATCATACGAAAAATTAAATTGTATCATTACGCATGGTTTGAAATAATGAACTTTCTAAATTCCTGAAATTGATCAAAACTCGTCAGATTAATCAATAATATGTCTATTTAACGATTGTCTGGATTCTAACTCAGATTTATGAAAAGTTCTAAAACTAGAAAAGAAACTCGTTGCGAGCAACGAGAGGTCTTCCGTCCGATTCTGAAAAAAAAACCCGCAAACTCGAGCTGAAAAAAGTGATCAAACTTTTTATGGAAACAAAGGGGATTAAACCCGGGTCGCCAGCATGAAAATCCAAATTTAAATTCGCTTCCGCTAGCGACCGGAAGTACTGACGACACACAAAAAGGTGATTTCACATATCTTAAAGTCATCATCTATCATCTGTAACAAGTCTCAAGTTAATATCTTAGACCATTTTGGTAAAAAAGGGGGGACAAAAATCCATTTTAAAATCAGAAAACTGTCAATAACTTGGAACCGAAGGTGAGTATTCCAAATTTTCCTTCTGATGAACAAAGTTCATATAATGACGCATGATTCCTGAAAGTTTCATTGAAAACCACCGAATAGTTTTCGAGAAATCGCCTGCACAAAATTTTGGGGGAAAAAAAATAATAATAATAACTAGAAAAGAAACTCGTTGCGAGCAACGAGAGGTCTTCCGTCCGATTCTGAAAAAAACCCCGCAAAATCGAGCTGAAAAAGTGATAAAACTTTTTATGGAAACAAAGGGGATTGAACCCGGGTCGCCAGCATGAAAATCCTAAGCGCTTACTATTACGCTATTGGGACCACAGCTCTAAATCTACTTGTATATACTTCTGAAACAGTTCATCTGTCTTAGAATAATGAAAGGCGGGTTACTATTCAAAATTTAGCGCCAAACACGAGTGAATCTTCGCGCCTTTTCTTTGGAATGTCCCATTAAATAGATGTGATAGCTTCAATGGAAATAAAAAAGAACGTTCTTATAGCTAAAATTTCAAGGTAAAGAAATTGTTTGTAACACATTTACAAATTCTATGACGTAAATAGATGAGTAACACTAAATCAATGAAACTGCTATAATTTTTTACTTTTTTAAATTTCCTGTTTATCTACATACTGAACTATCTCGATTAGTTAAACTTTCATGAAAAGGTTGAAATGTTTCGCCGAAAAACATGTGTCGCCCTAAGACGGTAAAGGAGTCAGATACCATTTATGTTCAATAACTTAAATCATATCTTTGAGACAAGAATATTTGTCTTTCCCATTAGTTTAATATGACTCAAGTGTGCATGAGCAAAACAGTGGATACGTTTAATACTTACTATATATACATCGATATTGTTTCTTAAAACTATTATTTGTAACTATGATTAAAGATCTCTTTTTCCGCAAAACAAATGTAGGTATTTCATTTGCACATTTAGTCTTTTCTTTTTCTACTTTGAGAACCAGCCAAAACCAATTATAGAAGACGTTTGAGACGACCATGGATTTAAACTTAGTTTGACACAGAATTGCAACGTAACTACATCGTGACAATCCCCGTATTCCTTTACATTTCATTTATCCTTATTTACTTTCGTTCAAGCAAACGCTTGGCTGCCTCTGAAAACCCCTATTGCGAAATGTCGGAGTTGACACAGACAGCCGCCAAATTGGGCCCGCTTCAGATTTTTAAATGTTAATATCTAGAGTTTGGATTTATCAATGTTCAAACAAATTACATAGAAAGCATTATAAGAACGTTCTCTATTAACATTCCAAAAATAGATGAAAAATATTGAAAAACAAAAAAGTTAGAAAATACGGACTTTTTAAATTCGCTTCCGCTAGCGACCGGAAGTATTGACGACACACGAAAAGGTGATTTCACATATCTAAAAGTCATCCTCTATCATCTCTAATAAGTCTCCAGTTAATATCTTAGACCATTTTCGTAAAAAAGGGGGGACAAAAATCCATTTTAAAATCAGAAAACTGTCAATAACTTGGAACCAAAGGTGAATATTCCAAATTTTTCTTCTGATGAACAAAGTTCATATAATGACGCATGATTCCTGAAAGTTTCATTGAAAACCACCGAATAGTTTTCGAGAAATCGCCTGCACAAAATTCTGGGGGGAAAAAATAAGAATAATAATAATAACTAGATACGATCTCGTTGCGAGCAACGAGAGGTCTTCCGTCCGTTTTAGGAAAAGAAACCCAAATAAAATCGAGCTGAAAAGAGATTCAAAATTTTGGTTACAAGGAGGATTGAAACCATGTCGCCAACGCGCCAATGCGTTTTTTTTTTTACTTTTATATCCCCAACGCGCTAACCATTAAGCTATTGGGAGTACTGCTCTAAATATACTTGTGTATACCACGGTACTTTTGCAACAGTTCACCTGTCTAAGAATTATAAAAAGCATTCATAATTTCGCGCCAAACGCCACGAGTAAATATTCGCGCCATTTCTTTGGACTGATCTATTAGATAGGTATGATAGCATCAATTAAATTTTAAAAATAAAACATTCTTAGCGCCTTTATTTCATTTTGACGTTAAGAAAGTATATGTAACACATTATACACATTACATATCGTATCTAGCCCAGTAACACTAAAGCAGTGAAACGGAAATTAAGTTTTAAGATTGACACTCAATTGCAACGTACTACTGTAACGTGTCGGATCTGAGCGGTCAGTAGGTCCGTGCACGGACCTACCGAGTTTTACTGGGGATATGATTGAATGCAATATATATAGATAATAATATGACACCTGCCTGGTGTCTTTAAATCAAATGACCTAAGTGCTTTGTATAATTATATATCTTCAGTTAATACCGGCACCTGCCTGGTGCCATATGATAATTGCCTCACTATACTCGTAAAACTGACTATATAAGTCAACATCTATCTGCCTGGTGCCTCTTGATTTAGCCTTTAACATCTACCTGGTGTATAACTGCTTACCAAGTTGCCTATATAACTCTAGCCAAGTGGCTACAATATACTTACACAGTATGATTTAACTTTGTAAGAGCTTCTCTGTCCTAATGACAAACCTATAGCTAATGTCACACAGCTACATTTTAACTAGTCACTGACTACGGCAACTTTGCACAATCCTATTTGATCGATAAACCAATTGGTTTCTGTACCAAAGTGAAGACACAAGCCAGTTGGCTGTACTGCCCCCTTGTACCTCAACTTAATCAATGATCATAAGTTATCAGATATCATTTTGATAAAATACTACAGACTGCCTTTCTTTTGGCAACACTATTATTCTTTTCTAACAGAACATCATTTATCAATAATACTTGTATAAATCTTTTGTCAATTGACCAATTAATTACAATATTTACCTTGATTATCTATTATAATATAAACAAGTAACGGGAGGTAACTCCTCCAACCATTTAATACTAAGTGTGAGTCGAAGTAGTTGTTTTACATTTCATGTATCCTTAGGTCAGAATGGTTTAATCAAACGCTCAGCTGCCTCCATAAACCCCTACTCGCGAAATGGCGGAGTTGACAGAGACAGCCGCCATTTTGGTCCCGCTTCAGATTTTTGAATGCAAATATCTAGACTTCAGATTTATCAACATTCAAACAAATTAAATAGTAAGCATTATAAGGAGGGCTTCTATTACCATACCAAATAAAAATGAAAAATACTGAAAAACAAAAAAGTTAGAAAATACGATTTTTTTAAATTTGCATCTCGTAACGACCGGAAGTACTGACGACGCACGAAAAGGCGATTCTGCAATCCACAAAGTCATGATCTATCATCTCCAATAAGTCTCCAGTTCATATCCTTAGCCATTTTCGATAAAAGTGCGCGACAAAATCGCATTTTAAAATCAGGAAAATGTCCATAACTTGGCACCAGAAGAGAATTTTCCAAATTACTCTTCGGATGTAACAACTTCATATAATGACGCATATTTTATAAAAGTTTCATGAAAAACCACTGAATAGTTTTCGAGAAATCGCCTGCACAAAATTTTGTCAAAAAAAGAATAATAATAAGAATAATAATAATAAGAAACAATAGAATCACTATAAGGTCTTCCGTGAAGACGGAAGACCTTAACTAGATACGTTCTTGTTGCTGGAGCAACAAGGAGGTCTTCCGACCAACTTTTCGTTAGAGTTCTATGCTGATTCATTCCAGAAAATAGATTTCAGAGTGCGTTTTTCGATTTACGTTTATTCATAGCAGTCTCTCTACATTACATTTATTCATAGCAGTCTCTCTACATTACATCATGATTACTACAGGTATATCTCAAAATATCTCTAAAAATAGCTTATAAAAATCGGCAAAATATTCCATACATGTTGAATAAGAGAGAAAAGTCATATTCAAATGACAAAAGGCAGAAACAAAGAAAAAATTTTTGAAACACCCCCAGCGGGATTCGAACCCCCGACAGTAGGACAAATTTTGGTTCGGTCATATCTTTTCAATATATGCACGCATCAACATATTGAACATATATTTAGAGTTCTCAAACGACACTCTATAAACCCTGAAAAAACTAAAGAAAAATATTGAAAAACAAAAAAGTTGAAAAATTGCACTTTTTGAATTCACTTCCGTTTGCGACCGGAAGTGCCGACGACGAAAAATAAATGTCGTTGCCCATAATGGAGTTCGATGTTCTATCACCTAACGGAGTTTCACTTTCATATATTTAGCCGTTCTCGAGAAAACTGCTGGACAAAATGCCTTTTTAAAAAAACAAAAATCCCCCAAAATCACGAATGAAAGTGAATTTTGAAAAAATGAAAAACACGTCTGGAGATATTCTCATGATGCATCATCTCTGTAAAAATCTTTCAAATCCGTCCACGCACAGCTGAGATATCCCCCTAACTATGAAAAAAAGAATAATAATAATAATAATAAAAAACAGACGAATAACAATAAGGTCTTCCGAAGGAAGTCGGAAGACCTTAATAATAAAAAACAGACGAATAACAATAAGGTCTTCCGAAGGAAGTCGGAAGACCTTAATTACAAATTGTCGCCTAGGTTCATGTCAAAATATGGCGGACGCAAAATAATTCCTGAATTTTCCTCTTTAACTCGAGCATTCCTGCATTGGACAGGTCTGATGTTTGATATGAGATGATAAACCCTGTGTAAACTTTCTTAGTTTAGCAGAATCATGAACATTTTCGGCGTGATGCATGAATTGTTTACAGTAGCGATGAGGCCACCGCGCAGCTGCGAGCGGATCCAAGGATTTATGAATGAATTAAAAAAGATGGAAATAGAGTTTGATTTCTTTTATTTTATTTAATGACATTATTCATATGCAAGTAAAAGATATACAAGAAAATGCGAGATGCTAATAAATGCAGCTGACAATCTTTATTTTCTCAAGATATTTTTTTTTAATGAAATACTTATAAATTCTACAGACAAAACATAGGAAGAATGAAAGATAGCAAATTATCAGATGACATAAGGGGAACTAAATTTTTTTATGAATGAAACTTTTAAAACGTTACTTGTAAGTTGTATATGTTATATCTGCGAATTCTACCTGGTTGTGCGTTTCCGGGGGGGGGGGGGGGGGGGGGCTGTCTTGAATATAGACTTGTAAATCACCATTATTTTGTAGATAGAATTAAGCCTTATCATTTTCTTAACTTTAAGAAGAGTGCCTTGTTATATAAATGTCATGGTCATTTTATGTAGAATATAAAACATTAAAGCGGAATTAGCATCCATTTCAATAAGTGAGAAAGGTGGGGGCTAGGTTTCTTAGTAACAGTTTTCAAAATTAAAAAAAAATGGGGGCGGGGTATAAGATGCACACACATAATATATGTTTCATACATTTTATTTGCTAAAAACTCGACTCTGCGGAAACAGAGAAGGTTTTCTACAGGTCCATTCCCCATCACGGGGAAGACCTTACCTGCTCAAAGGCACCATGTGTATTACCCGCGCAGCCTATTTATGAGAAAATGAAATGAATATTTTTTAGTGTTTAAGAAAACGTTGAACCTACGCTTGCGAAAGTTCTAAGACATTCAAAGATATTTAATTTCTTCTTTATCAAATGAAGAAACTGGTTATACGTTAAATCAGCAAATAGGGGCCTTTACTTATGCCATGAATATCACAGAAAAAGATAGAAAGAAAGACAAAGAAATTTAAAAAATCGACTTTTAATCCCCTTTTTCGCGACGACCGGAAGAATTGACGACGGACAAAATGTTGTTCGACACATCTTCAAGTCATGATCTATGACATCCGACACAGTAAACTTTCATATCTTAAGCTGTTCGGGAGAAATGGACCGGACAAAGGTCATTTCCAGAAGTTGGTCAATACGAAAATAGTAAGAATACTAGATGCGTTCTTGTTGCTTGAGCAACAAGCAGGTCTTCCGACCGACTCTCGTTAGAGTTCTATGCTGTGTCATTCCAGGAAATGGATTTCAGAGTGCATTTTTTGTTAACGTTTATTCACAGCAGTCTCTCCACAATACATCGTGATTACAACAGGTATATCTCAAAATATGTCTAAAAACAACTTATAAAAATCGGCAAAATATTCCATACATGTTGAAAAAGAGAGAAAAGTCATTTGCAAATAAAAAAGGCAGAAACAAAGAAAAAAAATTTGAAACGCCCCAAGCGGGATTCGAACCCCCGACAGTGGGACAAAGTTTGGTTCGGTCATATCTTTTCAATATATGCACGCATCAACAATTTGAACATATATTTAGAGTTCTCATACGACTCTCTATAAACCCTGAAAAAACTAAAGAAAAATATTAAACAACGAAGAAGTTGGAAAATTGCACTTTTTGAATTCACTTCCGTTTGCGACCGGAAGTGCCGACGATGAAAAATAAAGGTCGTTGCCCATAATGGAGTTCGATGTTCTATCACCTCAGTGAATTTCACTTTCATATCTTTAGCCGTTTTCGAGGAAACTGCTGGACAAAATGCCTTTTTAAAAAAACAAAAATCCCCAAAAATCGCGAATGAAAGGGAATTTTGAAAAAATGAAAAACACGTCTGGACATATTCTCATGATGCATCATCCCTGTAAAAATCTTTCAAATCCGTTGACGCACAGCTGAGATATCGCCCTAACTATGAAAAAAAGAATAATAATAATAATAATAATAATAAAAAACAGACGAATAACAATAAGGTCTTCCGAAGGAAGTCGGAAGACCTTAATTACAAATTGTCGCCTAGGTTCATGTCAAAATATGGCGGACGCAAAATAATTCCTGAATTTTCCTCTTTAACTCGAGCATTCCTGCATTGGACAGGTCTGATGTTTGATATGAGATGATAAACCCTGTGTAAACTTTCTTAGTTTAGCAGAATCATGAACATTTTCGGCGTGATGCATGAATTGTTTACAGTAGCGATGAGGCCACCGCGCAGCTGCGAGCGGATCCAAGGATTTATGAATGAATTAAAAAAGATGGAAATAGAGTTTGATTTCTTTTATTTTATTTAATGACATTATTCATATGCAAGTAAAAGATATACAAGAAAATGCGAGATGCTAATAAATGCAGCTGACAATCTTTATTTTCTCAAGATATTTTTTTTTAATGAAATACTTATAAATTCTACAGACAAAACATAGGAAGAATGAAAGATAGCAAATTATCAGATGACATAAGGGGAACTAAATTTTTTTATGAATGAAACTTTTAAAACGTTACTTGTAAGTTGTATATGTTATATCTGCGAATTCTACCTGGTTGTGCGTTTCCGAGGGGGGGGGGGGCTGTCTTGAATATAGACTTGTAAATCACCATTATTTTGTAGATAGAATTAAGCCTTATCATTTTCTTAACTTTAAGAAGAGTGCCTTGTTATATAAATGTCATGGTCATTTTATGTAGAATATAAAACATTAAAGCGGAATTAGCATCCATTTCAATAAGTGAGAAAGGTGGGGGCTAGGTTTCTTAGTAACAGTTTTCAAAATTAAAAAAAAATGGGGGCGGGGTATAAGATGCACACACATAATATATGTTTCATACATTTTATTTGCTAAAAACTCGACTCTGCGGAAACAGAGAAGGTTTTCTACAGGTCCATTCCCCATCACGGGGAAGACCTTACCTGCTCAAAGGCACCATGTGTATTACCCGCGCAGCCTATTTATGAGAAAATGAAATGAATATTTTTTAGTGTTTAAGAAAACGTTGAACCTACGCTTGCGAAAGTTCTAAGACATTCAAAGATATTTAATTTCTTCTTTATCAAATGAAGAAACTGGTTATACGTTAAATCAGCAAATAGGGGCCTTTACTTATGCCATGAATATCACAGAAAAAGATAGAAAGAAAGACAAAGAAATTTAAAAAATCGACTTTTAATCCCCTTTTTCGCGACGACCGGAAGAATTGACGACGGACAAAATGTTGTTCGACACATCTTCAAGTCATGATCTATGACATCCGACACAGTAAACTTTCATATCTTAAGCTGTTCGGGAGAAATGGACCGGACAAAGGTCATTTCCAGAAGTTGGTCAATACGAAAATAGTAAGAATACTAGAAAAGAAACTCGTTGCGAGCAACGAGAGGTCTTCCGTCCGATTCTGAAAAAAAACCCCGCAAAATCGAGCTGAAAAGTGATAAAACTTTTTATGGAAACAAAGGGGATTAAACCCGGGTCGCCAGCATGAAAATCCAAATTTAAATTCGCTTCCGCTAGCGACCGGAAGTACTGACGACACACAAAAAGGTGATTTCACATATCTTAAAGTCATCATCATCTGTAACAAGTCTCAAGTTAATATCTTAGACCATTTTGGTAAAAAAGGGGGGACAAAAATCCATTTTAAAATCAGAAAACTGTCAATAACTTGGAACCGAAGGTGAGTATTCCAAATTTTCCTTCTGATGAACAAAGTTCATATAATGACGCATGATTCCTGAAAGTTTCATTGAAAACCACCGAATAGTTTTCGAGAAATCGCCTGCACAAAATTTTGGGGGAAAAAAAATAATAATAATAACTAGAAAAGAAACTCGTTGCGAGCAACGAGAGGTCTTCCGTCCGATTCTGAAAAAAACCCCGCAAAATCGAGCTGAAAAAGTGATAAAACTTTTTATGGAAACAAAGGGGATTGTAACCCGGGTCGCCAGCATGAAAATCCTAAGCGCTTACTATTACGCTATTGGGACCACAGCTCTAAATCTACTTGTATATACTTCTGAAACAGTTCATCTGTCTTAGAATAATGAAAGGCGGGTTACTATTCAAAATTTAGCGCCAAACACGAGTGAATCTTCGCGCCTTTTCTTTGGAATGTCCCATTAAATAGATGTGATAGCTTCAATGGAAATAAAAAAGAACGTTCTTATAGCTAAAATTTCAAGGTAAAGAAATTGTTTGTAACACATTTACAAATTCTATGACGTAAATAGATGAGTAACACTAAATCAATGAAACTGCTATAATTTTTTACTTTTTTAAATTTCCTGTTTATCTACATACTGAACTATCTCGATTAGTTAAACTTTCATGAAAAGGTTGAAATGTTTCGCCGAAAAACATGTGTCGCCCTAAGACGGTAAAGGAGTCAGATACCATTTATGTTCAATAACTTAAATCATATCTTTGAGACAAGAATATTTGTCTTTCCCATTAGTTTAATATGACTCAAGTGTGCATGAGCAAAACAGTGGATACGTTTAATACTTACTATATATACATCGATATTGTTTCTTAAAACTATTATTTGTAACTATGATTAAAGATCTCTTTTTCCGCAAAACAAATGTAGGTATTTCATTTGCACATTTAGTCTTTTCTTTTTCTACTTTGAGAACCAGCCAAAACCAATTATAGAAGACGTTTGAGACGACCATGGATTTAAACTTAGTTTGACACAGAATTGCAACGTAACTACATCGTGACAATCCCCGTATTCCTTTACATTTCATTTATCCTTATTTACTTTCGTTCAAGCAAACGCTTGGCTGCCTCGAAAACCCCTATTGCGAAATGTCGGAGTTGACACAGACAGCCGCCAAATTGGGCCCGCTTCAGATTTTTAAATGTTAATATCTAGAGTTTGGATTTATCAATGTTCAAACAAATTACATAGAAAGCATTATAAGAACGTTCTCTATTAACATTCCAAAAATAGATGAAAAATATTGAAAAACAAAAAAGTTAGAAAATACGGACTTTTTAAATTCGCTTCCGCTAGCGACCGGAAGTATTGACGACACACGAAAAGGTGATTTCACATATCTAAAAGTCATCCTCTATCATCTCTAATAAGTCTCCAGTTAATATCTTAGACCATTTTCGTAAAAAAGGGGGGACAAAAATCCATTTTAAAATCAGAAAACTGTCAATAACTTGGAACCAAAGGTGAATATTCCAAATTTTTCTTCTGATGAACAAAGTTCATATAATGACGCATGATTCCTGAAAGTTTCATTGAAAACCACCGAATAGTTTTCGAGAAATCGCCTGCACAAAATTCTGGGGGGAAAAAATAAGAATAATAATAATAACTAGATACGATCTCGTTGCGAGCAACGAGAGGTCTTCCGTCCGTTTTAGGAAAAGAAACCCAAATAAAATCGAGCTGAAAAGAGATTCAAAATTTTGGTTACAAGGAGGATTGAAACCATGTCGCCAACGCGCCAATGCGTTTTTTTTTTTACTTTTATATCCCCAACGCGCTAACCATTAAGCTATTGGGAGTACTGCTCTAAATATACTTGTGTATACCACGGTACTTTTGCAACAGTTCACCTGTCTAAGAATTATAAAAAGCATTCATAATTTCGCGCCAAACGCCACGAGTAAATATTCGCGCCATTTCTTTGGACTGATCTATTAGATAGGTATGATAGCATCAATTAAATTTTAAAAATAAAACATTCTTAGCGCCTTTATTTCATTTTGACGTTAAGAAAGTATATGTAACACATTATACACATTACATATCGTATCTAGCCCAGTAACACTAAAGCAGTGAAACGGAAATTAAGTTTTAAGATTGACACTCAATTGCAACGTACTACTGTAACGTGTCGGATCTGAGCGGTCAGTAGGTCCGTGCACGGACCTACCGAGTTTTACTGGGGATATGATTGAATGCAATATATACAGATAATAATATGACACCTGCCTGGTGTCTTTAAATCAAATGACCTAAGTGCTTTGTATAATTATATATCTTCAGTTAATACCGGCACCTGCCTGGTGCCATATGATAATTGCCTCACTATACTCGTAAAACTGACTATATAAGTCAACATCTATCTGCCTGGTGCCTCTTGATTTAGCCTTTAACATCTACCTGGTGTATAACTGCTTACCAAGTTGCCTATATAACTCTAGCCAAGTGGCTACAATATACTTACACAGTATGATTTAACTTTGTAAGAGCTTCTCTGTCCTAATGACAAACCTATAGCTAATGTCACACAGCTACATTTTAACTAGTCACTGACTACGGCAACTTTGCACAATCCTATTTGATCGATAAACCAATTGGTTTCTGTACCAAAGTGAAGACACAAGCCAGTTGGCTGTACTGCCCCCTTGTACCTCAACTTAATCAATGATCATAAGTTATCAGATATCATTTTGATAAAATACTACAGACTGCCTTTCTTTTGGCAACACTATTATTCTTTTCTAACAGAACATCATTTATCAATAATACTTGTATAAATCTTTTGTCAATTGACCAATTAATTACAATATTTACCTTGATTATCTATTATAATATAAACAAGTAACGGGAGGTAACTCCTCCAACCATTTAATACTAAGTGTGAGTCGAAGTAGTTGTTTTACATTTCATGTATCCTTAGGTCAGAATGGTTTAATCAAACGCTCAGCTGCCTCCATAAACCCCTACTCGCGAAATGGCGGAGTTGACAGAGACAGCCGCCATTTTGGTCCCGCTTCAGATTTTTGAATGCAAATATCTAGACTTCAGATTTATCAACATTCAAACAAATTAAATAGTAAGCATTATAAGGAGGGCTTCTATTACCATACCAAATAAAAATGAAAAATACTGAAAAACAAAAAAGTTAGAAAATACGATTTTTTTAAATTTGCATCTCGTAACGACCGGAAGTACTGACGACGCACGAAAAGGCGATTCTGCAATCCACAAAGTCATGATCTATCATCTCCAATAAGTCTCCAGTTCATATCCTTAGCCATTTTCGATAAAAGTGCGCGACAAAATCGCATTTTAAAATCAGGAAAATGTCCATAACTTGGCACCAGAAGAGAATTTTCCAAATTACTCTTCGGATGTAACAACTTCATATAATGACGCATATTTTATAAAAGTTTCATGAAAAACCACTGAATAGTTTTCGAGAAATCGCCTGCACAAAATTTTGTCAAAAAAAGAATAATAATAAGAATAATAATAATAAGAAACAATAGAATCACTATAAGGTCTTCCGTGAAGACGGAAGACCATATTTTTAACTAGATACGTTCTTGTTGCTGGAGCAACAAGGAGGTCTTCCGACCAACTTTTCGTTAGAGTTCTATGCTGATTCATTCCAGAAAATAGATTTCAGAGTGCGTTTTTCGATTTACGTTTATTCATAGCAGTCTCTCTACATTACATCATGATTACTACAGGTATATCTCAAAATATCTCTAAAAATAGCTTATAAAAATACGATCCAAATGTTTCTATCAACCATAGAATTGAAAAACAAAAAAGTTTAAAAATATTCAAAGATCCACAGTGATATCTTTAAAGATTATTCACGAACAAAATGTCAATTTAAAATAAAAAGGCAAAATATTCCATACATGTTGCAAATTTCATAAAAATAAGAGAGAAAAGTCATATTCAAATGACAAAAGGCAGAAACTCAAAAAAGAAAAAATTTTTGAAAAAACACCCCCAGCGGGATTCGAACCCCCGACAGTGGGACAAAGTTTGGTTCGGTCATATCTTTTCAATATATGCACGCATCAACATATTGAACATATATTTAGAGTTCTCAAACGACACTCTATAAACCCTGAAAAAACTAAAGAAAAATATTGAAAAACAAAAAAGTTGAAAAATTGCACTTTTTGAATTCACTTCCGTTTGCGACCGGAAGTGCCGCATCAACAATTTGAACATATATTTAGAGTTCTCATACGACTCTATAAACCCTGAAAAAACTAAAGAAAAATATTAAACAACGAAGAAGTTGGAAAATTGCACTTTTTGAATTCACTTCCGTTTGCGACCGGAAGTGCCGACGATGAAAAATAAAGGTCGTTGCCCATAATGGAGTTCGATGTTCTATCACCTCAGTGAATTTCACTTTCATATATTTAGCCGTTCTCGAGAAAACTGCTGGACAAAATGCCTTTTTAAAAAAACAAAAATCCCCCAAAATCACGAATGAAAGTGAATTTTGAAAAAATGAAAAACACGTCTGGAGATATTCTCATGATGCATCATCTCTGTAAAAATCTTTCAAATCCGTCCACGCACAGCTGAGATATCCCCCTAACTATGTACAAAAAAAAAGAATAATAATAATAATAATAAAAAACAGACGAATAACAATAAGGTCTTCCATAAAAATGAAAGAAGTCGAATAATAATAATAATAATAATAATAGGAAACCGACGGAAAACAATAAGGTCTTCCGAAGGAAGTCGGAAGACCTTAATAATAATAAAAAACAGACGAATAACAATAAGGTCTTCCGAAGGAAGTCGGAAGACCTTAATTACAAATTGTCGCCTAGGTTCATGTCAAAATATGGCGGACGCAAAATAATTCCTGAATTTTCCTCTTTAACTCGAGCATTCCTGCATTGGACAGGTCTGATGTTTGATATGAGATGATAAACCCTGTGTAAACTTTCTTAGTTTAGCAGAATCATGAACATTTTCGGCGTGATGCATGAATTGTTTACAGTAGCGATGAGGCCACCGCGCAGCTGCGAGCGGATCCAAGGATTTATGAATGAATTAAAAAAGATGGAAATAGAGTTTGATTTCTTTTATTTTATTTAATGACATTATTCATATGCAAGTAAAAGATATACAAGAAAATGCGAGATGCTAATAAATGCAGCTGACAATCTTTATTTTCTCAAGATATTTTTTTTTAATGAAATACTTATAAATTCTACAGACAAAACATAGGAAGAATGAAAGATAGCAAATTATCAGATGACATAAGGGGAACTAAATTTTTTTATGAATGAAACTTTTAAAACGTTACTTGTAAGT
>NW_026922967.1:0-20489 GCF_032062105.1 Saccostrea cuccullata
AGAATTTCTTAAGATAAAACCTCTTATAGTTATTATTAAGCTATTCTTAAGCAATGTGAGATTGTATCAGTACAATACCTTCTGAAAAAAAAAAAACACTACCAAATGTTCATCATGCTACTTCTTTTAACTGCACACTATGAGTTTCTACAAACAAAATATGAAAAAGTATTTCATTTTCAAATTGATAAATGTTTATCTTCGTTATGTGTACTTCAAACTGGAAGGATGCCATGCAGGATTGATATGGTTTGGTTATTTTTATCTCAATGAAGGATATGGAGAAAGCGAACAGTATTTAATATCAAAGTCCATAAAACAATTAAAAAAAAAGAAAAGAACAAAACACTATCTCCAAAATATCAGAGATGGGATCAGGTGCCATGGAGGAATGAGCATCCCCTGCCGACCGGTCAAACGGCTCCTTGTCATGATCGGGAAATGACGAAAAAACCAGTCGTCAATGCAGTGTATAAATAATGGACTACCAATTAGTATGAAAAACGTCAGTCAGCATTGGACTGAATGATAAAAAATTATTGTATTTGCTGACAAGGTGTATCGACAATAGAACTTACGAAATGATTACTTAAAATGAGACTGATGGTACTCTTGTTTGTCAATAATTTATCTACCTCGTTTTAGAAATTGTTCATATGTAGAGCATGCTCTTGTATATCGAATCAACTGAGATATAAGAACTCCATATGCACCTGAAGAAGGTATATTACTTCATAAATAATATTTATCTACCTCGTTTTAGAAATTGTTCATATGTAGAGCATGCTCTTGTATATCGAATCAACTGAGATATAAGAACTCCATATGCACCTGAAGAAGGTATATTACTTCATAAATAAGCAACGTTCACGATAGAAAAGTTAAAATTATCACTTTATCATAGAGCTTGGTTGTTAGATTACCATTAACGTCTTTTTGCAAGTAGAATATCCAAATATGAAACAACATACATGTATAGACTTGAGTTACTATATGTATTTATACATTCTGAAATGTGTAAACCTATAGGTTTAGCACAGACATATTGTTTGAACATTTTAAACTTAGATGACGATATTAATATCATAATCATTTTTAGTTTTTAGCAGTGAAAATAAAATGACATAAAGGTTTATTAAATCAGAATGTATATTATTAGTGACGCAGATTCGGTGACTTTATAATTGGAAAAAAGACTGTTACAACACACTTTGAAAAATTATGCACTTTGAAAAAAATTTTCAAAGTGCATTAAAATTTGGGACCAAGCTAACGCACTTTGAAAAAAATATTTTTTTTTTCAAAGTGCGTTAATATCGACCATATTAGCGCACTTTGAAAAAAATGTAAAGATTGATCAATATTCCTTCAAATAATCGGTATGATAAATAATAAATCCTGGTTTGATTACCTTTTTTATGATAAAGTCACTGTAGGACCTGAGATATTGACGTTTTAAATACTAGTATTTAAGGTTTTCATAAAATAAAAGGGAAAATTCAAGGGTCTTGAAAAAAGAGTGACGATTGTTTAAGTTCATTAATTCGTTTCTTCTTCTTTTTTTTATTCTTGTCTTTGAAAAGAAGATGTTAAGGTGTATAGGGGACACTAATAGAGGACAGCGTCAAGCAACTTAGCATTTATTATAATAAAAAGGGGCAAATTTGATTGTTCAAAACTATGAAAATTCTTTTTCTCTCATACGTTTTACTGTACTTAAAAATTTCTACTTTTCATGTGTTTTTTATTAAAGAGTCATTCTCTGTAAGGACCACGGATGCCGTTCAAACGAATATCACAGATTTTAATAAAACATATATGAAAATATTATGAATGTGTATGAGATTTATTAGGTATATTTAAAATTTTGGGATGTGACCTATCCTCCAGGTTATGGCCCCCTTACACATTTTGTGGCTACCACAATGTTTGAAAAGGTCAGTTTTCTCCTAATTTGACATAAAAAAATCAAAATAAATAATGCACTATGGTTGGATTAAGTGCATTAAATTGTGAAAACAAGGTGTGAAGTAAAGATAAAAAATTATTTTGCTTTATCATTAACACCCCTTTTTATTTTAAAGAAATTTAATTTCCTCCCATTTTTAACCCTTAACCAATATGCTAAATTACCATAATTTCAGTGCCATTTTATGAAAAATTCCAAGATAGGATTATAAAATATTAACAATATTTTGAAAGCAAACATACTTGATTATTTATTCATAATTATTCTGGGTGTGTGTTTTTTGATTTAAAAAAATAAAACGTATTTGAAAATTTTAAAAAACCAGCATTTCACAAAAATATTATCTCCCTTTGTAGAACTCTCTAGTTCCAACAGTGAAAGGAGGTAAAAACAAAAGTATTTGTAAGCATGACGTTTTGCTGGTTTGGAGTTACTTTTTACAAGCCATGTGTTTTATTGATATTTTTATTTAAAAAAAACTGCTTAGATTATACAGTATAGCTTCCTTGGCAGATGTGAAATTGTTTGTTCTGAAGACATTCAACAACTCGTGAGTTTCAGCATATGTGAATCCTTGTACAGTTGGCATTGTAACATTATTGTGAGAATATTATTCACACCTCAGCTAGCTCTGTTGTTTTGTACTGGGATAGACAGGCACCCCTGTGTGTGTACATGCACTATATACACAGCTGTTGACACTTGGTCAACTTGATAATAAACACCTTTTGTTTAAACACCTGGGTTCTCAGCTAGTCTGACCAACCCCCCTCTGGCAGGGCATGTGTATATACATTGAACCTTTACTATTTTCAATTGTACAGTCATGCTTTACACACGTTAGGACACACATAAGGAAATATGAATTTTGTTAATTTTGATAATTCATGACAAATTAATAAATAAAGACCTTTTAAATTAGTAATAACTGAAAATATTCATAGTTTCCTTATGTTCCCAGCTCTAGCCACATGGAGGCCTCCTTCAAGGTATCACACCGGTAATTGACCAATCAAAATGAACTTAGTCAAATGTAGGTCCATATATATAGAATTAATTTTCTTTTCTTTTGAGGCGTTTTTCTATTTTCTTCCAAGCCATTTTTACAACTTTGGTACCTGTGCCTAGTAAATTTTATGTACTTTGTGAATAAGTAAAGGTTTTTGACAGGAACTATTTTTTTCAGGGCATAGGAGGCTACTTCCTGTGATGCACTCGAGGTGTTAATAAACAAAGTGAAAACACGTGGATTTGAGGGTAGCTCTGTTTGCAGATGGAAAAAGTTCGAAAATGCCGTGTGGGTACCCTGTTTTTTGGTGTCAGCTAATGTGACAGGTAATGTTTAATACCTCCTGCTAAATATTTTTTCATGTAAACAAATACCCGATTTTTAACGATTTTTTATTCTATATAGAATTATATAGTGAAAACAATTACCGGTGTGATACCTTGAAGGTGATTATGAAAAATCATTTAAATCCTTATTAAAGACATTTTTAATTTTTAAAAGGCATATTTCAACAGAATATGTGATTTTATTAACTTTTTGTTAGAAAACACACAATTTTAAAATTAGAATTAGAATTTATTTTTCACAGATTTCTGTGTAAAAATTAACAATAGGTTATTTTTTACACTCAATACTTTAAAATATGAGTGAAAAGGTAGCATTATGCATCTAAAATGTAGAAAGAAGTCAGAGAATGTTGTTTTTTCATTTTATATGACTTAACATTATTTGCACCAGCTGACCGCAGTCAATTGTAGTATCTACAGACTTTGCGGTAAAGGGTGTTAAAGCTGATTTTTCAAGAATAGACTCATTCTATGTCTGCGAATGAATTTTCAGCACAAGCGACAACTGCGATAAAATGTAAACAAGTAAATATGTTCTCACAGAATTATAATTTCTACAGACACATTTTTTATTCTAATTTATTCACACCTCCATTGATACATATATTACTGCATTGGAAGAAAAGAAATAATGAAATGAGTCAGATCTGTCTAATAAACTTCATACATAAGCTACATAAGTAAAATTCATTAAAAAAATTTCACAGGAAGGAAGGTTATGACCAGAAAATCCTTAAGTACTGTTAGAGTCTGCATGATAATAATTCTTCAGAGTTCTAACCATGCATCATACATGTAGTGCAGAATGTCACTTAGCACCATGGCATGCCTCTTGTGGTTCTCAGGACTTTATTCATGCTTTTGCAGCTGACATTCATGTTTTTTCAGTTTGTCGGAAACTGTTTTTTGTTATTTTTTCAATTATATGTAGGTGTTGACTGTCACTTTTGATTTAAGTCTCAGTCAGTGATGCTTATATGAGCATGATCTATTAAGGATATCATTGTACTGAAATATTAATGAATTGCAAAATTAACTGATGAAGAAATTTGGCATATTTACATAATCAAAATATCAGAATAACTATAATTCAGCTAATAAGGTGCACCTTTCTTCTCAGATCACCTCCTATAAATTTTATCAGCAGTTTTTGTACACCCACCCACCTCAAAGAATCATGGAGGATGTCCTGAAACTGGTCTCTGTGATGCATTTTGTCACATATAAAAGTGTTCAAACCCATAAAAATGTTTAATATTTATATTTTAAAATTTAAATTTTTCTTTTTTATGTAAATTTGGTGAAACAAAAAGATGTAATCTTGCAAAAATCATGGAAATTCATTAAACACCTTTGGAATTCCTGGGTCAACCCATGAAAAGATAGTAATTATGCATGTTAAATTGAAATTTCATGGCTAATTCGTGTGTTAAGAGAAAGCCAGTTGCATAAATCACAACAATAGATTACATCTGAATTGTTGTCTCCATTTTCTTATCATCAAAGCCAGTTTATTGGAGTGTTGGAGCTGTCAAGAATCTCCCTAGATGCTGATATCATTTAGACTGCCCTGAGTTACAACACAGCATTTATTAGATAAACTTCTGCACAGCAGCTTGTAAACAAATACCTAGGCTTTATTTGGAACATAAATTGACCAGATACAGTTTTCATTATCAACCCAAAATTTAACAATTTCTGTATTTTTGTTCATTCTTTGAAGGGGAAAATGCAACTTTGTTATGTAATAATTACATAATGGTCTTAGACTTGTAACCTCTGTTTTGTTTGTTGTGAAGAACAAAGCATATACTCTCCACAGATAAAAAATTGGTTGCCAAGCTTATTCTTTTAATGATGAAATTCTGCTTCAAAAGATGCACAAAAATCTGCTTCCAGAATGCTCTGTGTGTTATTCTTGACTGCTCTGGAGTAAGGGAGATAAATGCTTCATATCTTCAGAAATAAGGGGATTTAGATCACCAGACTTAAGGATGTTGGGGACAATTATTTAATGAATCTCAGGTGCAAAAATGAATAAAATCAAACACCTTCAAAGGTCCTTCAAGGTATCACACCGGTAATTGACCAATCAAAATGAACTTAGTCAAATGTAGGTCCATATATATAGAATTAATTTTCTTTTCTTTTGAGGCGTTTTTCTATTTTCTTCCAAGCCATTTTTACAACTTTGGTACCTGTGCCTAGTAAATTTTATGTACTTTGTGAATAAGTAAAGGTTTTTGACAGGAACTATTTTTTTCAGGGCATAGGAGGCTACTTCCTGTGATGCACTCGAGGTGTTTATAAACAAAGTAAAAACACGTGGATTTGAGGGTAGCTCTGTTTGCAGATGGAAAAAGTTCGAAAATGCCGTGTGGGTACCCTGTTTTTTGGTGTCAGCTAATGTGACAGATAATGTTTAATACCTCCTGCTAAATATTTTTTCATGTAAACAAATACCCGATTTTTAACGATTTTTTATTCTATATAGAATTATATAGTGAAAACAATTACCGGTGTGATACCTTGAAGGTGATTATGAAAAATCATTAATCCTTATTAAAGACATTTTTCATTTTTAAAAGGCATATTTCAACAGAATATGTGATTTTATTAACTTTTTGTTAGAAAACACACAATTTTAAAATTAGAATTAGAATTTTCATTATTTTTCACAGATTTCTGTGTAAAAATTAACAATAGGTTATTTTTTACACTCAATACTTTAAAATATGAGTGAAAAGGTAGCATTATGCATCTAAAATGTAGAAAGAAGTCAGAGAATGTTGTTTTTTCATTTTATATGACTTAACATTATTTGCACCAGCTGACCGCAGTCAATTGTAGTATCTACAGACTTTGCGGTAAAGGGTGTTAAAGCTGATTTTTCAAGAATAGACTCATTCTATGTCTGCGAATGAATTTTCAGCACAAGCGACAACTGCGATAAAATGTAAACAAGTAAATATGTTCTCACAGAATTATAATTTCTACAGACACATTTTTTATTCTAATTTATTCACACCTCCATTGATACATATATTACTGCATTGGAAGAAAAGAAATAATGAAATGAGTCAGATCTGTCTAATAAACTTCATACATAAGCTACATAAGTAAAATTCATTAAAAAAATTTCACAGGAAGGAAGGTTATGACCAGAAAATCCTTAAGTACTGTTAGAGTCTGCATGATAATACTTCTTCAGAGTTCTAACCATGCATCATACATGTAGTGCAGAATGTCACTTAGCACCATGGCATGCCTCTTGTGGTTCTCAGGACTTTATTCATGCTTTTGCAGCTGACATTCATGTTTTTTCAGTTTGTCGGAAACTGTTTTTTGTTATTTTTTCAATTATATGTAGGTGTTGACTGTCACTTTTGATTTAAGTCTCAGTCAGTGATGCTTATATGAGCATGATCTATTAAGGATATCATTGTACTGAAATATTAATGAATTGCAAAATTAACTGATGAAGAAATTTGGCATATTTACATAATCAAACTAGATACTGTCATGAGACAGTAATACCCGCACTAAGGTGTTTGCCTCTAAATACACACTCCTACATATTGGGCGGCTTTCCAAGGAAATAGTCAAAATAATTCTATAATTTACATGTATTAATCAAATTGATTAAGAAATTCTCAGACCCTGTGACCTATAACTCAGAACCTCTTATATTTACTTTATACATGCTTAATTCATTATATACCAGTCTGAATTTTATTAATGATGTAAATTCATGCACGGATCTGTCGGGGGGGGGAGGGGGTCAGGACCCCCCCCCCTGGAATTTACAAGGTTTAAAAATGTATATACTAAAACAAGGAAAAAGTTACAATGGACCCCCCTTGGAAAATGCAGATCCCCCCCCTGGTATACACGAATATGTGTAAAATAGGTATGAAAAGTTAAACATTTGCGGCAATAGAAGTCACCACTACCCCCACCCCACCTCCACATTATAGGTTTTTGACGTTTGGGTGAGATTTACTTTAGGTTTTTTTTTTTTTGGATTGTCAATTTCTGGGATAGGATTTTTTTTGACTGAGGTGGACCCCCCCCCCCCCGGAAAAAAATTCTGGATCCGCGTCTGAAATTAGATTTTGATATATGTTTGGCTCATAATAGGACCTTTTTAAATTTACTACCCCCCCCCCTCGACACCACAATCACACAGCACATACTTTTTGGAATAGGCTAGACGGAAAAGGTTTGTTAAAATTTAATATCGTTTGTAATGAATTAATTTAAAATTTGTTCTTGTACTATACATGTGAACATGTAAATTTCTACATTACATCACGTTGCGTCACCCATTATGATATTTATAGATTAAACACCATTTGGCACACCTCGGCCGATTCCCACTTCATCTGATAAGGTGACGGAATCGACGAAAGTTAGCCAAAATGGCACATGCATGGCTGCAGTCTGGTGTGCATTGGATTAATTCATTTTGTGTTATAATTGGATTTATATTTCATGAAGTTTACGAGACACAGGGAGTCGGTAAGTAGAAGTATTAGTATAGTGGGGAGTAAAATACACCATAACGATTAGGTTAAAGTTTAAAAAGGGTGAAAGATCATCGCATGCCACACTAGACGAATTTCATATTGTGAAGTTATCTCCCGTTGTCGATGTGACATTCAGTTACTGCCAATACTGGTGCGGATCCAGAATTTTTCTCGGGAGTAGGGAGGGGGGTTCACATCTCAGTCAAAAAATTCCAGCCCAGAATTTCGTGACAAGCAGGAGAAAAAAAAAATGAAAACAAATAAACAAATAAAAAAACAATGATAGTGAGGTCAATGTTTTCTTAGTTTATAGGGAGAGGATGTCAAGAATCATTTTTTACTTGCTACAGTATATAGTCTTGTTTTAAATAACAAAGCAAATGCCAGATGGGGGGGGGATTCCAATCTTCCTACCCACTTCCTGTCCCTGAAATAACAATCTATTTTGTGATTCCAGTTAAATAGTATATTTTTTTCCATTTGACTAATTATCATACATATTTTGTTTCTTGTGTTTATAGTATGTCTGTCTATAAGTCTGCAAAAATTAAATCCTAGCTAGCTTGCCCATAAGTTTTAAGTGGGATGGGCTATACATATAGCTTCCACATTTTATAGGTTTATTTCTTGTGACAATTTAATAAGACCTTTTATTTGGGTACCATTAATTTTTACCTCTGATCGCTTGACATGGGATACACATTTTTACAAGAAAAATACCAAACTTTAAACTCTGCCTAAATTTTGATCAGTAGGTGCTAGGGCTTTCATACTTATCATGACATATTGTATTCATTTTGAACTGTCAACAGGTATAAATATGTTTGACCTTGACCCTAGAGTTTGAACCACTTAAAAAAATAATTAACCTTGGCAATTAACTTTTGAACAGGAATTACTAGAGATTTCTTTATTTAACATGTGCATTCCTTGTGACAAGACTTTCTTCTGATACTAACAATTTGAACCCTTTGACCTTGACCTTTGAGTTTGACATATATTTGAGAAACTTCAACCTTCGCCATAGGCTTCCATACTGGGACATCAGTGTTTCACAAACACATCTTATCTTCATTATTATTTGGTGGTGTCTCCATATGAGGGAAGATGTATTCACAACAAACAAACAAATTACTAAAGAAAATATAAAACATAAATATGTTGGTCATGCATATCTCTGCAGGAAAAAAACAGCTTTTCAAATACTCCAACCATATTGTAACCCTTTCAAAACACTCATTTGAGCTTTTTTGGTTTCCTTAGCATATAATGTCTGTCGTGACATGTTGTCCATCTGTTTGTCTGAAAACTTTTTACATTTTTAACTTCTCTAGAACCACTGGGCCAATTTTACCCAATTCATATAGAAATATGTACATTTGTATGTCAGACTCAGTCCATCTGTCTCAAAAAATTTAACCTTGGTTATCACGGTCATATCTACTGAATGAGAAGAGACATTCATATTAAACTTATGGATTAGTATATTTACCTGTGAGAATGGCATGGTTTTTTTGGGGGGTGGGTTTACATGTGACCTAGAAGTTTGACCAACTTGCAAAAAAATTAAATTGTTATAAATTCTTCATTTTGAAAGAGAAAAGTTAGGGCATTCATATCATAATGCATGTTTATTATTACCTGTGATAAGATCTTTTCAAATAAATCATGACTTTTACACTGTGACCTTGACCTTGAAGCGATCAAGCCTAACCTACTTTTCAAAAATGTTGCATTTGCTTATAACTTTTGATTGAGATGAGATATGACTCTCACATTTGACATGTACATAAATTACTCATAAGAATTCAAAGTGTTTCCCAGCATGCGATGTTTTTTTATGCGCCCGAATTTTTTCGGGGCGCATATTGTTTTTGTCCTGTATGTTTGTCTGTTTATCTGTTTGTCAGTTTGTCTGTTGTCAAGTTTAACCTTGGCCAAAACTTTTGAACCGTAAGAGATAGAGACTTCATATTTGGTATGCATACTCCTCTAATAAAGTTCTTTCAAATGACATCAAGGTCAATGACCTTGTGACCTTGACTGTGACTTATATGCTAAAAATAGGTTTTTCAACTGTTTGTCATAACTTTTGAACCATAAGAAATAGAGACTTCATAATTAGTATGCATACTCCTCTAATAAAGTTCTTTCAAATGACATCAGGGTCAATGACCTCGTGCCCTTGACTGTGACCTATATGCTAAAAATAGGTTTTTCAACTGTTTGTTATAACTTTTGAACCATAGGAGATAGGGACTTCATATTTGGTATGCATACTCCACTAAAAAGGTTCTTTCAAACAACACCAAGGTCAATGACCATGTGACCTTGACTGTGACCTTTATACTAAAAATAGCTTTTTCCACTTTTTGCCATAACCTTTGAACCATAGGAGATAGAGACTTCATATTTGGTATGCATACTGCACTGATAAAGTTCCTTCAAATGACATGAAGGTCAATGACCTTGTGACCTTGACTGTGACCTATATGCTAAAAATAGCTTTTTCCACTTTTTGCCATAACTTTTGAACCATAAGAGATAGGGACTTCATATTTAGTATGCATACTCCACTAATAAAGTTCTTTCAAACAACACCAAGGTCAATGACCATGTGACCTTAACTGTGACCTTTATACTAAAAATAGCTTTTTCTACTTTTTGCCATAACTTTTGAACCATAAGAGATAGGGACTTCATATTTAGTATGCATACTCCACTAATAAAGTTCTTACAAACAACACCAAGGTCAATGACCTTGTGACCTTGACTGTGACCTATATGCTAAAAAAAGCTTTTTGAACTTTGTTGACGCCGGGTGCATAGTATTTCACAAACATATCTTGTTACCCCTTGACGTTGATGTTTTACATAATTTTCAAAATATTTAACTCTCCTAAAAGATGATTAGGCTTCTGAGTAACATTAAGGAAGACTTCAAGGAAGACAGGGCTTTTTGCGCAAAAAACATCATTTTCCGACCCACATTTGACCCCCCAGGGCAAAATCTAAATTCCAAAATCTTACTGCATATCTACATGACCCCACCAACCATCTCCCAAAAGATGATTAGGCTGCTGAGTAAAATGTAAGAGGAGTTCAGGGAAAACAGGGCTCTTTGTATGAAAAACGTTATTTTTCGACCCCCATTTGACCCCCCGGGGCAAAATCAAAATTCCGAAACCTTACTGCACATCTACCTGACACCACCAACCATCCCCCAAAAGGTGATTTGGCTGCTGAGTAAAATGTAGAAGGAGTTCAGGGAAGACGGGACTTTTTGCACAAAAAACATCATTTTTCGACCCACATTTGACCCCCCTGGGCAAAATCAAAATTCCGAAACCTTACTGCACATCTACATGACACAACTAATCATCCCACAAAAGATGATTAGGCTGCTAAGTAAAATGTAAGAGGAGTTCAGGGAAGATGGGGCTTTTTACATAAAAAACATCATTTTTCGACCCCCATTTGACCCCCGGGGCAAAATTAAAATTCCGAAACCTTACTGCATATCTACATGACACCACCAACCATCCCCCAAAAGGTGATTTGGCTGCTGAGTAAAATGTAGGAGGAGTTCAGGGAAGACGAGACTTTTTGCACAAAAAACATCATTTTTCGACCCCCATTTGACCCCCCGGGGCAAAATCAAAATTCCGAAACCTTACTGCACATCTACATGACACCACCAATCATCCCCCAAAAGGTGATTAGGCTGCTGAGTAAAATGTAGAAGGAGTTCAGGGAAGACGGGACTTTTTGCACAAAAAACGTCATTTTTCGACCCCCATTTGACCCCCCCGGACAAAATCAAAATTCCGAAACCTTACTGCACATCTACATGACACCACTAATCATCCCACAAAAGATGATTAGGCTGCTAAGTAAAATGTAAGAGGAGTTCAGGGAAGATGGGGCTGTTTGCATAAAAAACGTCATTTTTCGACCCCCATTTGACCCCCCAGGGCAAAATCAAAATTCCGAAACCTTACTGCACATCTACATGACACCACCAATCATCCCTCAAAAGATGATTTGGCTGCTGAGTAAAATGTAGAAGGAGTTCAGGGAAGACGGGACTTTTTGCACAAAAAACGTCATTTTTCGACCCCCATTTGACCCCCCGGGGCAAAATCAAAATTCCGAAACCTTACTGCACATCTACATAACACCACCAACCATCTCTTAAAAGATGATTAAGCTACTGTGTAAAATGTAGGAGGAGTTCAGGGAAGAAAAGTGTGACAGACGGACGGACGGACGGACGGACGGACATGAGTAACAACAATATACCCGAACTTTCTTTAGAAAGTGCGGGTATAAATATCAGAATAACTATAATTCAGCTAATAAGGTGCACCTTTCTTCTCAGATCACCTCCTATAAATTTTATCAGCAGTTTTTGTACACCCACCCACCTCAAAGAATCATGGAGGATGTCCTGAAACTGGTCTCTGTGATGCATTTTGTCACATATAAAAGTGTTCAAACCCATAAAAATGTTTAATATTTATATTTTAAAATTTAAATTTTTCTTTTTTATGTAAATTTGGTGAAACAAAAAGATGTAATCTTGCAAAAATCATGGAAATTCATTAAACACCTTTGGAATTCCTGGGTCAACCCATGAAAAGATAGTAATTATGCATGTTAAATTGAAATTTCATGGCTAATTCGTGTGTTAAGAGAAAGCCAGTTGCATAAATCACAACAATAGATTACATCTGAATTGTTGTCTCCATTTTCTTATCATCAAAGCCAGTTTATTGGAGTGTTGGAGCTGTCAAGAATCTCCCTAGATGCTGATATCATTTAGACTGCCCTGAGTTACAACACAGCATTTATTAGATAAACTTCTGCACAGCAGCTTGTAAACAAATACCTAGGCTTTATTTGGAACATAAATTGACCAGATACAGTTTTCATTATCAACCCAGTATTTAACAATTTCTGTATTTTTGTTCATCCTTTGAAGGGGAAAATGCATTTTTGTTATGTAATAATTACATAATGGTCTTAGACTTGTAACCTCTGTTTTGTTTGTTGTGAAGAACAAAGCATATACTCTCCACAGATAAAAAATTGGTTGCCAAGCTTATTCTTTTAATGATGAAATTCTGCTTCAAAAGATGCACAAAAATCTGCTTCCAGAATGCTCTGTGTGTTATTCTTGACTGCTCTGGAGTAAGGGAGATAAATGCTTCATATCTTCAGAAATAAGGGGATTTAGATCACCAGACTTAAGGATGTTGGGGACAATTATTTAATGAATCTCAGGTGCAAAAATGAATAAAATCAAACACCTTCAAAGGTCCTTCAAGGTATCACACCGGTAATTGACCAATCAAAATGAACTTAGTCAAATGTAGGTCCATATATATAGAATTAATTTTCTTTTCTTTAGAGGCGTTTTTCTATTTTCTTCCAAGCCATTTTTACAACTTTGGTACCTGTGCCTAGTAAATTTTATGTACTTTGTGAATAAGTAAAGGTTTTTGACAGGAACTATTTTTTTCAGGGCATAGGAGGCTACTTCCTGTGATGCACTCGAGGTGTTTATAAACAAAGTGAAAACACGTGGATTTGAGGGTAGCTCTGTTTGCAGATGGAAAAAGTTCGAAAATGCCGTGTGGGTACCCTGTTTTTTGGTGTCAGCTAATGTGACAGATAATGTTTAATACCTCCTGCTAAATATTTTTTCATGTAAACAAATACCCGATTTTTAACGATTTTTTATTCTATATAGAATTATATAGTGAAAACAATTACCGGTGTGATACCTTGAAGGTGATTATGAAAAATCATTAATCCTTATTAAAGACATTTTTCATTTTTAAAAGGCATATTTCAACAGAATATGTGATTTTATTAACTTTTTGTTAGAAAACACACAATTTTAAAATTAGAATTAGAATTTACTTTATTTTTCACAGATTTCTGTGTAAAAATTAACAATAGGTTATTTTTTACACTCAATACTTTAAAATATGAGTGAAAAGGTAGCATTATGCATCTAAAATGTAGAAAGAAGTCAGAGAATGTTGTTTTTTCATTTTATATGACTTAACATTATTTGCACCAGCTGACCGCAGTCAATTGTAGTATCTACAGACTTTGCGGTAAAGGGTGTTAAAGCTGATTTTTCAAGAATAGACTCATTCTATGTCTGCGAATGAATTTTCAGCACAAGCGACAACTGCGATAAAATGTAAACAAGTAAATATGTTCTCACAGAATTATAATTCCTACAGACACATTTTTTATTTTAATTTATTCACACCTCCATTAATACATATATTACTGCATTGGAAGAAAAGAAATAATGAAATGAGTCAGATCTGTCTAATAAACTTCATACATAAGCTACATAAGTAAAATTCATTAAAAAAATTTCACAGGAAGGAAGGTTATGACCAGAAAATCCTTAAATACTGTCAGAGTCTGCATGATAATACTTCTTCAGAGTTCTAACCATGCATCATACTTGTAGTGCAGAATGTCACTTAGCACCATGGCATGCCTCTTGTGGTTCTCAGGACTTTATTCATGCTTTTGCAGCTGACATTCATGTTTTTTCAGTTTGTCGGAGACTGTTTTTTGTTATTTTTTCAATTATATGTAGGTGTTGACTGTCACTTTTGATTTAAGTCTCAGTCAGTGATGCTTATATGAGCATGATCTATTAAGGATATCATTGTACTGAAATATTAATAAATTGCAAATTTAACTGATGAAGAAATTTGGCATATTTACATAATCAAAATATCAGAATAACTATAATTCAGCTAATAAGGTGCACCTTTCTTCTCAGATCACCTCCTATAAATTTTATCAGCAGTTTTTGTACACCCACCCACCTCAAAGAATCATGGAGGATGTCCTGAAACTGGTCTCTGTGATGCATTTTGTCACATATAAAAGTGTTCAAACCCATAAAAATGTTTAATATTTATATTTTAAAATTTAAATTTTTCTTTTTTATGTAAATTTGGTGAAACAAAAAGATGTAATCTTGCAAAAATCATGGAAATTCATTAAACACCTTTGGAATTCCTGGGTCAACCCATGAAAAGATAGTAATTATGCATGTTAAATTGAAATTTCATGGCTAATTCGTGTGTTAAGAGAAGGCCAGTTGCATAAATCACAACAATAGATTACATCTGAATTGTTGTCTCCATTTTCTTATCATCAAAGCCAGTTTATTGGAGTGTTGGAGCTGTCAAGAATCTCCCTAGATGCTGATATCATTTAGACTGCCCTGAGTTACAACACAGCATTTATTAGATAAACTTCTGCACAGCAGCTTGTAAACAAATACCTAGGCTTTATTTGGAACATAAATTGACCAGATACAGTTTTCATTATCAACCCAAAATTTAACAATTTCTGTATTTTTGTTCATTCTTTGAAGGGGAAAATGCAACTTTGTTATGTAATAATTACATAATGGTCTTAGACTTGTAACCTCTGTTTTGTTTGTTGTGAAGAACAAAGCATATACTCTCCACAGATAAAAAATTGGTTGCCAAGCTTATTCTTTTAATGATGAAATTCTGCTTCAAAAGATGCACAAAAATCTGCTTCCAGAATGCTCTGTGTGTTATTCTTGACTGCTCTGGAGTAAGGGAGATAAATGCTTCATATCTTCAGAAATAAGGGGATTTAGATCACCAGACTTAAGGATGTTGGGGACAATTATTTAATGAATCTAAGGTGCAAAAATGAATAAAATCGAACACCTTCAAAGGTCCTTCAAGTGCCATGATTTGAATTTTCAAAGGACCGAAAGATGACCGAAAGATAAAAAATAAAAAAAAAACTTTAAAAAGATTTTTAAAAAACTTAAAGATACTGGATCATTATTCCTAGTCAATCTTTTGTTCATATATAAAAATATTACAGCCAAATGAAAGTAATATACATGAAATAAAATAACATAATAGAAATTTTAGAGAAAGGAATTTATAATTCAATTAGCAACATTTAAAAAAACAATAACATTCCTAACCTAACCTAACCTAACCTAACACAACACCAAACAGTATTCACTGGTCAGCACCCGTCTGGCGGGGGAGGAATACTGCCTGATACTAACCCTATTCTAAGTTCTAACCTAACACAACACCAAACAGTATTCACTGGTCAGCACCCGTCTGGCGGGGGAGGAATACTGCCTGATACTAACCCTATTCTAAGTTCTAACCTAACACAACACCAAACAGTATTCACTGGTCAGCACCCGTCTGGCGGGGGAGGAATACTGCCTGATACTAACCCTATTCTAAGTTCTAACCTAACACAACACCAAACAGTATTCACTGGTCTGTACCCGTCTGTATCAATACAATATATTCAAATTTTATTCAATTTATTCAGATATGTGTGGCAGTTGGCAGTAAGCAGCTGACAGTTGGCAGTAAGCAGTCAGCAGTTGGCAGTAAGCAGTTGGCTGTCGTATATGGCATTCCATATTGTATTGATATTTATATGAATTTTCACACAAAAAAAGGGAGAAAAAAAAGGCACGGATCCAGGACATTTTTTTTAAAAGGGGGTCACCCTGGTAAAATTGAATTGAATAAAATGACCAATATGTTTTATATTATGTAATATTCAATATATGCGGTTGATAAAGTACATTTTTATTTTTTTTATTTGTTTTCCTATTTGAAATATGTGATAAAAATGACTATTTTCTGCATGCTTTTAATCTTTAAAGAAACCCCCCCCCCTCCCCTGATGACAACAAAACCTTTGAAGAGAGAGAATAATAATAAAAGAGGTTTGTCGTTTCGCAGAGAAAGATGTTTTGAAAATAAATTTCCTTTTTACATTATATTCTATAGTTAAACATTTCATCAGATTAAAGATGTATACCCTGTGTGTTATAAAGTTTCACATGCATAGATCTAGGGGGGGGGGGCATTTAAAATTTGTACAGTCATACGTTAAATAAACTAAATGAACTACCGGTATAACTGACCTTGGACCCTCCACTTGGAAAACGCCGAACAAACATTTTTATCTCTTTGTTTGTACAAATAAAATATGTTTTACATGCATAGAACTAGAGAGAGGGGTCCGGAACACCCCTTCGAAATTTGTAAAGTTATTTAATGCAAAAACTTAACCAACTAAAAGTTATTTATTGTATAAAATAAATCAACTAAAAGGGACCTTAGACCCCCCTCCCCAACCGAAAATGTGGATTCGTGTTAATTGGTATAAAAAATGTCATACACATGAAGATATGACGCATAAGAACCCCCTCTCCCCGGTCGAAATAAATTTTCACATTTAGAAAAGGACTTTACGTATTCTTTTCTTGTCAAGAAATTTCGGGGTTGGATTTTTTTTTTTTACCAGAGTGACCCTCTTGGAAAAAAATGCCCTATAGATCTTTTTAAATTTAAATGAATATCAATATGAAAATAAAATTTATTCAAATATGTGTGGCAGTTAGCAGTAAGCAGCTGACAGTTGGCTGTAAGCAGTCAGCAGTTGGCAGTAAGCAGTTGGCTGTCGTATATGGCATTCCATAAACAACTGATGTAAAATATTTTTTTTTCTAAGAAAAGAACATAAAAAAGTTACTTTGAAATAGAATATCTATATATTTGAAAATCGATATATTATTTCAATTTACTATTTATTTCAGGTTTCAGTATTTTCATCTTTTGACATTGATTTATTTTTTGTTCTCTTTGTAACATATAAGTAATTATTATTTTTATTAAGGTCTTCCGTCTTCAGCGGAAGACCTTGTTATTCTTAGGTTTCTTTTTCACTTTTATTATTATTATTAAGGTCTTCCGTCTTCAGCGGAAGACCTTCTTGTTATTCGTTTGTTTCTTTTCCACTGTTTTTCTTATTATTTTTTTTCTCCCCGATTTTGTGCAAGCGATTTCTCGAAAACGGCTCGTTAGATTTTTATGAATCTTTCAGGTCTGATAGAACATATTAAAAACTTGATGCATTTTTTTTCATTTTGATGACGTCACTTCCGGTTCGAAAATTTTCGCAATTTTGTGATTTTTAAGGGTCAGTTTGTCCGTCGCTCTTCTTAAAAACCGCTCATCACAGGAAGATGAAACCTTTTCTGGAAGATAGAGCAACATATGTAGATTTGCATTGTGTTGTTATCTTTCACCGGAAGTACCGCACGTTAACGCTCGGTATGGTCTGAAAAAAGTCATATTGAGCGTTTCAAAATTTCTAACACTTTTTCTATTATATCGTTTTACTTGTAAATATTTTGTTAAAACATATAGAACAAAAGTTGTGAAGAATTGTAAGATCTTTCAAATGATATCTCGAAAAAAGGACTGACCCCTAAAATAAGGGATCTAGAGGGGCCAAAAGTTTTTACTTGATATCTCAAAAAGTATTGAGAATTTGTAATACGTCAAAGAAGCAAAGTTGTTCAAAATGTCAAGCTTAATCTACTGAAGTCGTCAAAATACGTCCGGCGTCGTCACTTCCGGCCAAACCGGAAGTAGTCGGAAAACGCGTATTTTTGCCGCTCTTGACAAGTTTTTGGATAACATGTCTCTGGGAGCATAAAAATTAATTTTCCGTCCGTCGGCGTCACTTCCGGTCAAACCGGAAGTAGCCAATAATAGCTTATTTTGAAGGTTTTTGATGCAAAATTGAAATTATAAAGTCACTGGAGACGACTTAGCTCATTGCTTTCTTTTTTGATGTCACTTCCGGCACTTCCGGTCAAAACCGGACGGAAGACCTACTCGTTGCTTTGCAACGAGCTTTGCTCTAGTTATTATTCTTTTTTTTCTTACCGATTTTGTGCACGCGATTTCTCAAAAACGGCTCGATGGATTTCCATGAAACTTTCAGGACTTATGTAACATAACTTGAACCTCATGCATTTTTTTCCGATTTGATGACGTCACTTCCGGTTTGGAGATATCGTCGATTTTATGATTTTTGAAGGGTCAGGTTGTCTCCAGATTTTCTCAATAATGGCTCAAGATAGAAACTTGAAACTTTCAGGTATGATAGACCAAAGTCTATAGATATGCGTAAGGTATTTCATTTTTATCGGAAGTGCTGCACGTCGGCGCGCGCTATGGCCCGAAAATGGTCATATTGCGAATTTCAAAATTTTTAATACCTTTTCTATGATATCTTTTTACCTGAAAATATTTTGCTAAAACATATAGAACAAAAGAAGTGTAGAATTTCAAGTTCTTTCAAATGATATCTCGAAAAAAGGGCTGGCCCCTAAAATTAAGGGCCTAGAGGGGCCGAAAATTTTTCTTTTATATCTCAAAAGGTATTGAATATTTGTAATACATCAAAGAAGCAAAGTTGTTCAAAATAACAAGCTTAATCTATTAGAGTCGACAAAATACGTCCAGCGTCGTCACTTCCGGCCAAACCGGCTCAAACCGGAAGTAGTCGAAAAACGCGTATTTTTGCCGTTCTTGACAAGTTTTTGGGTATCATATGTCGTTTGGAGCTTTAAAATTAATTTTCAGTCCGTCGTCGTCACTTCCGGTCAAACCTGAAGTAGCAAAAAATGGCATATTTTTGCATTAATTAACTTAGCTTTAGAGGATTCAAAGCATTTTTAGGCGTTATTTCTCATTTTTTGTTAAAAATGAAAGCTACTTCCGGTAAACTGGACGGAAGACCTACTCGTTGCTTTGCAACGAGCTTTGCTTTAGTTTTTAATTATTATTGTTGCTTTGAACCTTTGAATTTCAAATTTCTATATCCCTACATTCAGAATTTGTCTAAAATCTAAAAAATAAATTCAGTATTTTCATATTTTGAATTTTATTTATTTTTTTGTTCTCTTTGTAACAAATAAGTAATGAATTATCTTTACTATTTTTTTTTGTTAATGTTGCTTTGAAGCTTTTGGATATTTTCATATCTCTAAATTCAGATTTTCTCTAAAATATCCTACATGTAAATGAATTTTTTTTTAAAATTACGGCTCTACAAAAAGGAGGCCTCCACGTGGCTAGAGCTGGTAACATTGGGATAATATGAATAATAATTAATACACAAATTCATATTTTCTAAATGGCTAACTCCTTACATTTTTTGTTAAATACTTATAACATAATTAATATTTTACTATTATCATTGTAAAACAAATATAATTGTGGAAATTATTATGAATTATTTTAATATTATCTGTACAATTATATTGACAAACACCTCGCTTCGAATTTAGATCGGGCGTGGTGTACGGTAAACTCGTAATGGCGCCCGATTTCCGTCGATTCTGTAGCTATTCCAATTGACGCCATTTTGATCTTAAAATAGTAACAACCGGAAGCACTAGATAGCCATTACTGCATGCGATTTGTGGAAGGATATTGGATCTTATAGTTAAATCGTGGTAAGTAGTATTTAATGGACTTTGTTGTTGATGACAGTGATGTGTAAGGTATTTTTGTGATTGGATATAGTTTGTGCTTTGTCAAAAAGATGTTAAAACCAGTTTATTTATTTTAAATCGATGAAGAACAAGTAAAGTATATTTGCACGAGAAGGTCGCTGCATTGGTATTTTCTTTGATTCCTTGGCATCATGAAAAAATATCACAGATGTAAACATTTTAAATGAATTTTTTAATGCTATTAATCTTT
>NW_026922968.1:0-20790 GCF_032062105.1 Saccostrea cuccullata
TTTCCAGAGGATTACACTAATCACAGAGCACCAATCCTTCAACAGACAGAATCGTCAAGTAATGTTGAGATATCGTCAGAACTGTCGGAAGAGCAGAAACGACAACTCAAAAGGTTAGTAGAAGAATTTGAGAATGTATTTACAGATGTTCCACAGAAAACTTCCTACATCCATCACACCGTTAAAACAACAACTGAGGAAGCAATCCAGAAGAAACCTTATTCCATACCGTATCCGCTACAGGAAAAGGTTAAGGCAGAAATCAAGCAGATAAAAGAGATGGGGATCATAGAGGAGACGGAAAGCCCTTACGCAACGCCTATTGTACTCATCAAAAAGAATGACGACTTCCTTAGATTCTGCTTATAGGGATCTAAATAAGGTAACTGTGTTCGATCCTCGTCCGATGCCAAGAATTAATGATATTCTAAACAAAATCAGCAGAGCTAAGTATATCAGTAAGTTGGATCTTACTAAGGGTTATTGGCAAGTGCCACTGGATGATGAGGCAAAACAGAAAAGTGCTTTTGTTACAGCGTTTGGTCATTTCAGTTTCACTGTAATGCCATTTGGTATGGTAAATGCTCCGCAACTTTTGTGAGATTGGTGAGTAAAGTCCTTAAAGGTCATGAAAATTATGCAGAAGCTTTTATAGATGACATTAGTATTTTCAGCGATTCCTGGGAAGATCACTTGGTACATTTGAGAACGATTTTTACAGCATTACTGAATGCAAATTTAGCAGCCCGACCGTCAAAGTGTAAATTGGGGTTTAGTGAGGTCAGTTTCCTCGGACACATGGTAGGTGACGGTAAGATAAAGCCATTGCTGTCTAAGGTGCAAGCAATTCAAAACGTTCCAGTCCAACTTACCAAAAAGAAGGTAAGATCATTTTTGGGTCTCACTGGATTTTACAGGAAGTTTATTCCTAATTTTTCTAGTCTTGCCTTACCATTCACAGACTTTACCAAAAAGAATTCACCACACACAAAAAAAATGGACAGATGATCTTGATACTGCATTCAAGGAACTTAAAGGTAAGTTGGCATGTGAATCAGTATTGCACAGTCCAGATTTCAGTCGTACATTTGTCTTGCGTACAGATGTAAGTGCTACTGGAGCAGACGCAGTCCTCGAACAAGAATTTGACACTGGTAAGCACCCCATATTCTTTTCGTGTAAAAAGTTTACTGCAGCTGAGAAAAACTATTCGGTGATTGAAAAAGAATGTTATGCAATTATTTGGGCTGTCAAAACACTCAGAGTGTATTTAGAAGGGAAGCAGTTTATTATTGAAACTGATCATGCTCCATTGACTTGGTTACAGAGATCAAAACTCTCAAATCAGAGGCTTTTGAGATGAAGTCTTTTACTGTAGGAGTTTTGTGAAATAATCAATTTGATTTGTGAAAGAAAAATACATTTACCATGGGAAATTAAAAACCAGAACTCAAATCTTAAGCAAGGGTGAACGTGTACTACGTTTTAAAGGACACTCTCCAGGACTGACGTGCTGCTGATAGACATTTCATTTCTATATTTTTTAATTGTATTTGTTGTAAAAATTTACTTTTGTTTTGTTATTATATTTTGTTAAAATTTTTCATTTCTTTTGTTTTCTTCATATTTTCAAGCTCTTTAAGTGTAAAACCCACATCTCAACAGTATGTAATAATGTTACTTAGAGACCTTTGATCTTGAATGACAGGTATGAAACATAAAGACAGATGGGAACTTTTATGAATTTATGTATGATATGACTTTTTCTTAGAAGATATAAAGGAGAAATGACCCGAGAATAGGATAGATTAGTCCAGATTTTTGCATTTTATTTGAAATCCCTACTTAATTAGAAAATGAATAATCCTTTAAGGTAGTCCGATCCCCAGGTTTATGAAATTAGCAGTTAAGTAATCAAAAATACTCATAAAAGTATCTCTGAATCCACAAAGCTATGAAAATTTATCCACATTGTTTCTTTAAAGTTAAAGATTAAAGTTAATCATATTATGTAGGGGAAATTGTCAAATCTCCAATATTTTTGCAGAAAAAGCGAACTGGAATATCACCAATGCATTTTCTAATTGAAAATTAATCAACAAATTTATTTTAGGTTAAAAAACGATATGTATCCAGGCATTTAGAGAAATTGTTATGATTTTTATACTTATTTGGTATTTTTTGTCTTCTATTTCCGTCATGTATTACATAATACATAGTGCAAAAGGCTTTCGCTATCATTGCAAGGCACCATAAATCACTTCTTATTCCATATCATGCTAATAAGCATTGATATCTAATGCTGGATTCAAGAAAATCTTATTTCTCTAAAACTGTATTATTTTCCTTTCATTTTAGAGGGTACAAATGTCAACTTTTTGAGACGTTTTCTAAGACTTTAAAAAACCTTGAATCTTATAAAGATGAATAAAATGAAAATTGCTGCATAAAAAAAAATCATTTTCAAGCTTCATTTTGATGCATTTCAAATTAAATATTAATTTTTGGAGTTATCCTTCCTGTCTGAAGATCCTTAAAGATTTTCTTGTTTTCATTTTTTTAATTTAAGAAATTCTAAAGACTGACTTTTTGAGAGTTTTTACGCATTGAATTAATTGTCGATGTTTCGGAAGCAATAATGGTATGACCACGTGGTGCAACCCCAAAATAGGATGTTGTTTTTCTACAGTGGGTCTTTTAGAGACAAAGAACATTTGTCATCCAATTTTCACATTACGTCACCCATGTAATTGGACACAATTGATAGATTTACTTCATTTTGTCAATTTCAATGAATTTTCTGAGATTTTAATTTTATTTTAAATTCTACAGAGAGTGTAAAAAAATGACACCGACAAAGGGTGATCTTTTCCCCCAAATTCAAAATTTCACTTTTTTTGAAAACTCGCATAGACTTTGAATTGTTTGAACAGCATTGAGAAACACAAAATGTAACGGAAAAAATATTTAGAAAGGGGAAATTGTAACGAATAAATTAGATCATGAAATCAAATAAAATTGAAAACTATGCAAATGTCTCTGTTAAACAGCCAAAGTTTCGCATCATAATCCGAAAACTTACGCTTTTGTTCGCGGAAGTTTTGCGTTTATTCGCGAAGTTACGCGGTATTACGCGAAAGTTACGCGTTAATTCTGGAAAATTTCGCGTTATAACGCGAAAATTTTATTTCCTTAACCTACGAAAATGAGCTAAGTGGGCTTTTGTAGGTACCCCTTGCTTTCAATAAAAGAAAAATTAAGTCTTCTGTATGAACAGTGAAATGATCTACCTCCGATTCTGCCAGGTCGTTGCTGTGTGGCTAAACATATAGCATTTATTTTGGAATTGTATCCAACCAACTTCACATCCTGAAAAATCAATTTAGGATGTATTAGAGAAAATGTGATTGTATATTTGATCCGAAAATTATTGACCAAATGGAAATCATATGGCAAATATGCATAATATAAAACTCAGAAGATAAGTATGTTGCTTCCTTGGTCACGTATCATACAATGAAATGTGGAGATTTACAAAAGAGTTTATTATACCTCATTATAAATATTCTAAACAACGCGTTATCTGATTGGTTCTAAGTTATCACGTGATCGGGCCGTAAAACTTCATATTTCCCGGCCGTCCGCACGCATTTCATCATATTCCATAGCCTGGTCCCCTGGCTCATCCTTTGCCAAGGCAGGAGAGCCAGGTGGATTACATTCTATGCTTTCCTTTGATTGGTCAGAAGAATGCGCGCTAAATCGTGGGTATTTGAGCCGTTGCCGTTAACCACGGAAATAAATATCGACGTAACAATGACACATTACGTCGACGACGTAGAAAAATACGACGTCACAATGAACGTCTTCACCGGAAGCGCAGCCATATTGGACGTCACAATGGACTAAGATTCAGGGCGGATTTGCCCTGAATCCATTGTACTCCACCTGGCCCTAGTGACGCAGAGTATACGAAGCAAAACAGGGACAGGGAACCAGGCTACATATTCCACCTCTTCGGAACACCTAGTGTATTTTCCCGCAATATAGTTCTTGTTCGGTGAACTAAAACTCCCGAGAAAAGTAGACGTCACAATAGCCTGGTTTACGTCACAAAACTGATGATAATGTGTTGAACAAAGGGTTTTATACAAACTTTTCGTAAAAAATGAAAATGCATTTGAGAGAAGTGCCGAATTTGAAAGTTTATGTTTATTTCAAAGGTTTTGCTTGTTTCGGTATAATAAACAATTCATTGCATGATAGTGAGGGAAATATGAAGACTTATTCAGCTAAGAAATTTAATATAATTCCGTCGGGCGAAGCCCTCAGGGAATATGATTTTTCTTGACTGAATAAGTCTTCATATTTACCTCACTATCATGCAATAAATGTATAACATTAATCAAGTTCAGAAGTCCATTGCAGACTATAAGTAATACAAATATTGAGCACAGTTCTTTAAAAACATCAGGAGTGGGATCGGCTGTCATGGAGGAGTAAGCATCCCCTTGTCGACCTGTCATATCAGCCATGTTCTCCTTGTCTTGATCGGGCAAACGGAATTCAGTGTCAGTAATGGTGTAAATTAATTACCAAAAAACTTTTTAATTGATATTCATAAAAAACAATAATCTGAATTTCAATTCTTGGTGAACTATGAAGATAACAAACAGTAATCATTTCAGAGGTCCATTTAACAATACAAATCAGGAGAGGAGTAAACACGGAACTGTAAAACACTCAGAGGTGGGATCAGGTGCCATGGAGAAGAAAGCATTCCCTGTCGATCGTTTACGCCCGCCGGATGTCCCTTGTCATGATCGGGGACAGCTGAAAATCCCAAAAAGTTGACAATCCCCAAACAATTTATTGTTTTATAAAATGTATAATAACTAATATGAAAAACATTAGTTAGCAATTATAACTAAATGACAGATTGTATTTTCTAACAAGGTCATTATATCGAAACAACAGGGGTCGGTAACATACAAGTACTATATTTGGTAAAGAAGAAGGTACAGTTTCAATACAAATCCTGCCCTGTGATTTTCTTAAAATTGAAACTGATGTAAAAAATGAAAACTCATGTATTTTGAATTATTGAAATTCCATGTATAAAATTATACAAATCATTTTTCTAACATGCATTTCTAAATGCTAATTGTGACATCATAAACATGTGCATTTTCCCGTATTTTCTTAAAATGCTGCAGAAGACAACAATTTTCAATGGAATTTTCTTTTAGAAAACATTGTCCACAGGCATCGCCCACAAAGATTTTTAGATATGTGTTTTTACATTGTATTTTACACAACATATCCAAAAATTAAAGTGGGCGACAGCTGTGGACAATATTTTCTAAAGGAAAATTCCCCTTGAAATGGGTCATTTTGCAGCTTTTTCTGTTTGAAATAGACAAATACATCAAATTAATGACGTCATATTTCCAGAATGTACTCCTTTATGCCAATTTTTTCCCTGGTCTTTCAAATTCATAAACTTAAGTAATATTTAGGCCAGTTTCAGAACTTTTTAAAAACATTTATTTTTTAGGGCACAATAATGCTAAAACCATACCTTCTTCTTTAAAAAAAAAATACATAAATTTGATATTCCGTCTGGTTTTAAATAAAGTCACCTTTTATAAATTCTACATCATATGTAGTTAATCGTCCTTAAAGTTTTTTTGTTTTTTTA
Organism: Saccostrea cuccullata; assembly: GCF_032062105.1. NCBI lineage: Eukaryota > Metazoa > Mollusca > Bivalvia > Ostreida > Ostreidae > Saccostrea > Saccostrea cuccullata. The sequence continues at coordinate 5,702 of NW_026922968.1, forward strand.
TTGAAGTTTATTCAATATGATTGATATATAGTATGTTGTTTTACGTCCCAATCATTCAATATGAAAAAAAGAATACCTTTCGTACAAATGACAGTACCAAGAACAAGGAGTGCGGTGGTTAGCTTCATTCTTCTAAGTACGTAATATGTAAATGTATGATTTCTTATCTTCTAGATAATAAATGTACGAGAAAATGGCTCCAAAACAAGAGAACGAGGTTACATAATATGCAAAAATCCTCGATTTTCAAATGAAAGTTCTTTAATATAATTTAGGGAAGTTATGACGTTAGAAAAATTGAAGCATTCTGATTGCTATATGAATTAATACACATGTTTGTATATAGTCTGATACCATCGTTTATCCCTAGTAAATTACTTGTATTAGACATACGCGTTGAATGCTATTTATTGACTCAACGAATTATTGACAAAATGTCTCAAGTGTTTTTAAAATACCACAAAAAAGTAGTCCCGCTGAATTCTCAAACCAAGTCAGTCAGATCCACAAAACGTGGCACTTTCTGTTAAGTTTTGGTGTTTTTCTTGCCAGATTATAATTCTAATAAGTTGCCCCCCCCCCCCCCCACTATCTGGTCAGTGGTCAAGGCTTTTATTGGGGGGGGTAGAGCTTGTAAGATTTTTTTTGGGGGGGGGGGTTAAGCCCCCTCCCCTACTTTTGAAACAATTGCTACGTACTTGCAAGTACACTTGTAAACAAGAGGCTCATGGGCCACATCGCTCACCTGAGCATATGGGCTAGTTAAACAACACAAATCAGCCAGTATTGAAAAGTTTACGTGTTAGGGGAGAAGGGATTTGAATTTTTTTTTAGTTGAGAATGTCACTGTATCAATAAAACATATATGTATAATTTTGCCATACTTGAGAAGAAGAGTTTCAAAGATTTTTCCTATATATTTAGTTTAAAATGTATTTATTCAAAGAAATGGATTGAACAGCAGGCATAACTGCCTCTGATCATTCTCTCCATAGGTCAAGGTACAATTACAAGTACATGTAAACACTGAAAAAACTGTATGAAGAGTAGATTATCAATTGGTACATATTTAGAATGAATTCAGAGGTAAAGATTCTATGTAAAGATTTGATTGCCCATTATGGCCACATTTTACCCCTAGGGGTCATGATATGAACAAACTTGAATTAACTCTAGCTGTCTTTACTGAGGATGTTTATTGTTTCCATATCAGTATCACCAATCAGAGCTTTACTGATCTTAAGAATATGATTTTAAAATAATTTTTCCCATGCATTCCTATGTAAAACTTTGATCGGCTATTGTGGCCCCGATTTGAACAAACTTGAATCTACACTACCTGAGGATGCTTCCACATTAGTTTCATCTTTTTGGCCAAATGGTTTTGGAGAAGAAGATTTTTAAAGAGTTTTTTCCTATATATTCCTATGTAAAACTTTGATCAGCCATTGTGGCCCCACCCAACCCTTGGGGGTCATGATTTGAACAAACTTGAATCTACACTACCTGAGGATGCTTCCACACGAGTTTCATCTTTCCTGGCCCAGTGGTTGTGGTGAAGAAGATTTTTAAAGATTTTTCCTATATATTCATATTAAAAACTGTGATCAGCCATTATGGCCCCGTCCTATCCCCGGGATCATGATTTGAACAAACTTGAATCTACACTACCTGAGGATGCTTCAACACGAGTTTCATCTTTCCTGGCCCATTGGTTCAGGAGAAGAAGATTTTTAAAAGATACCATTAATTTTTCATTAATTCATCATTATCTCCCCTTGGAAATGGGCTTGGCCCTTCATTTAAACAAACTTGAATCCCCTTCACCCAAGGATGCTTTGTGACAAGTTTGGTTGAAACACAGGGACTTGCTCCTGGCGTGTAAAAAATATTTGCGAAAAAAAAAACAATATACTAGTGTAGTTTTATATCGTTTTTTTTTCACAAATATTTTTACACGCCAGGAGCAAGTCCCTGTGGATGAAAGTGGCCCAGCGGATCTTGAGAAGAAGATGAAAATGTGAAAAGTTTACAACGACAACAACGACAGACAGATTTTGATCAGAAAAGCGCATTTGAGCCTTCAGCTAAAAATAAGTGTTAAAGAAATAACTACGGAAAATAAACACTTCAACTACTTTCATATCTCAGTGGCTAATTTTCAGTTGCAAGGTATAGGGTAAATGAATCTTAGATTTACAGTCAATTGATAATAAAATAATATAATCATGCGAATTACACTGCGATAAATTTCCTAGAGCACACACAAAATAAAAATCTTGGCCAAATATCCAAATATCTTGAGAAGTTTCAGAATTTTAGGAATCGGGCTCAAGATGCTAAAAACGTCTTTCGTTTACAGATTTGTTTAAACTATGACTATTCTAAAAAAAAGTCTTTAAAATAGATCAAGTAGCCCACAGATAGGATAATAATTTTAGGATCATGTCTTCGTCCATATTACGCAAGAGTTTACAGTTATTTGATGAAGAGGACCAGGAGGGGAAAGGTGAATACATTCATTCAATTCATTTTTTTCGGAAATTTTCCTGTTTGTGTTTTTTCTAATGGGTGCCAGTTAATGAATGTAGGCCTGCTACTGTCATTCTAATGGCATGTTTGTAGGCCTACATGCACATCATATTCTAATACAAATTAATTTCGCCCCTAGTACCCTACACCAGAAATTCATTGCATTTGACTTTCTAATCTCCGAAATTTCTTAATACAGTAGTCACAAAAAAAAAATCAATGGCAAAAATGCCAAATAAAAAACAATGATTGCTGAATTCACCAGATTCTAGATAGAACGTTCTCTTGTTAAATACATATTGTCCTATGGACCTGGTCACGGCTTGTCCCGGGAGTCGGGACACAGATTAGGCCTAGAAAAAAAATATGTTTGTTTCCGCTTTCAGGCTGAAAAAATATAGGGTAGGTAGGTAGGCAATTTTTTTTTTTTTTTAAATTTTTTTGCTTCTTTAATCAAAACGTGTATAGAAGTAACATTAATGACAAAAGAAATGGTGTTTTCAAGCATTACTGTGACTTAACTTATAATAGAAAGGTGACCCAAACTTCTTTCTGTCTTGAAAAGCTTGCAAAGTTGGAGGCTATAATTCCCTGGTTGAAATCTTGGACATCATGGGACAAAAGCATTAAAAAAATATTTAGGGTCGGCACTATAAATTAGGGTCGGTCGGGAAAGCGGAAACAAACATATTTTTTTTCTAGGCCTTATTCTAACCAACCAGATTCTGATAACGAATTTATTAGGTATCGATTTCATCAGTGCCACTGCCTTTACCTGGTTTTTACTGTCCACATAAAAATTTACCTATCTTCTAGGCCTAGATTAATTTCATACACGAAGAGGCTTCGATCTGTTTTTAAGTCTGAATAATTGTCCAATAAATTGTGTTGCCACAGGGGCTTGCTCTAGGCATGTATAAAATAATTGTTTTTAAAAAAAAAACGTAATGATGTACAAAAGCGTGTTGTTTTAGAATATTTTATGTTTTTAAATTAAATGTTTTTAACACACCACTGCCACTAGACAGAGCAAGCCCCTGTCGCATTTAGTGTCTTCTTACATGTACCTTATACCAATCGCATCATCTCAAGTCTTTTTGTCAGAAAAACAACCTCAAATGAATAAACATCACCAGATTTAAAAATTTATACGTCTTCCTGTTTATTTGAATATGTGATAGACAGATTTAAAAGTTCCTTCTATTGTTTATTTTAGGTAATATATTTACATTCCATAAAGTTAAACTTCATACTCCAGAGATAAGAGGTCATCCCACATTTATTTCAAAGTTTAGTAATTTACAAGGGGGTTGTCAGGGTGTCTATGTAATACATTAGTCGGTAAGGTCTTAGAAGTTGTGATTGACCTTATACAGTACTGTACATTCAATGTTATTAGACTTCTGTTAAAATGTTTCCTATATAAGGTTCAGAAGGTAAAATAGTTATCTTTTATAGTTCTCGAATAGCTAAGCTATACCCCGGGGTATAGTTTTTGCTATCCACCCTCGGAAAATTGTCATGCAATTTTTGCCTCCAATTTTGATTTACAGCGATAAATCTATTGACTTATGATGTCATAATGACTTCAGTAGCATTGTGACGTCATCAGGATTTCAGATTATTCTTGCAGTATTATCTTACTCCAAAATAATTCAAACCTCAGAAATTATATTATACATCAGTATAATAAAATGCTTATCCACTGTTTGTGATTGACAGGGACTATTCCCTCAGGCAAGCCCTCGGGAATAGTTCCCTGTCGCAGGTTTGATAAAAGAGCTATTCCAATCACAAACAGTGGATAAGTGTATACTGTTCTTGGGAGCAGTCCTTTTGGTCCCTTCTACAGCTGTTTTTGGTGCTATCGTATATCAAATTACATAAGTATATTAATATACAAGTACAATAAAGAATTTGAAAATATGATGATGACAATATACATGTTCTTAAACTAATACCAGGCAGTCTGAAGAAAAGAAAAGGAGCTTCAAAAGATGTTAGAATCATGGAGGACTCTTCAAAGCGAGGCATCAAGAAGCGCAAGAAGAAACAACAAACCAACAAAGCCAAGACAAAGCGCTCAAAGGAATCAGCTCTAGGTATAAATAGAAAGTAAGTGTAAAATCTTAATGATTTCATGTGCATTGTCAGCCATTGTGCAATTTTTCTCAAACATACATTTACATTGACAATGGAATTCTGCAGTTTACTCCCTCATAATCTTTGCTAGCTGCCTTAAAAAAATTTGCCTTTTAAATCTCATTATATCAGCTTCAAGGTTGATTTATTGTAAAATAGTTCATATTTTTCAGAGACATACAACAGAAATAAATCCCTGGACTTTACTGAGGAATCTCTGCATTATCTCAACATGATTTCGAATATTGGAGGAAAACCTGATTCCAAGACTGTAAATACTGTAGGTATCTGTATCATGGTACAGTACTGTACAATATCTTTGTTAACAAAGAGTAGAGAGTACTAGCTTTATATATAATAGTACAATTGACATCCGAAGAAATGCATTAAATTTTGCTGTGATGTTTTAAGTTTGTTTTCTAAGACCACTTTAAATTCATATAACATACTTTATCTTGAACAAAACAAACCCATTTATGACCGTTTTATATTAAAGATGCAAAGTTATTTACATGTATTTTAAAAAAGTGTATTTCTAGAAAACTTACCCTGTTAATGAGTAACTTTAATCTCAATAAATAAACAAAAGCATTTTGAGAACCTAAAATCTTTATAAATTAACAAATCTTAAATCAAAGATGAATGAATTCGAGGAGCTTGTTTTTGTAGATTTTGGAACATAACAAGGGGAGATCATCCAAGAACCGCAAGGAAATGGAGACCAAACCAGCATCAGAGTCTATATTTAGTGAGAAGGACTTTGAGGATTTTAAGAAAGAATATTTAAATTCATGACATGTACATGTATATCTATCATTATGATTGTGTTTATATTTAAATTCATGAAATGTACATCTATCATTATGATTATGTTTTAGAAATAAGTATTGACAGTTTGAATGTGGTACACACATAATTTAATATTATTGCATTAAACAAAATCTGTGACTTGGGATACTGCTACCATTTGTTTTCTAAGACTTGGGAGGTTTCTAATTTCTGATGAATATTTATGTGAAGACACTTCCATAGTTCATGAAGTGAAGGGTCAATGCATTTACATACGGATTTTGGTTTGCACAGTTGGGACTAGAAAACTGTCAATTCTCCGTTATGACCCAATACTGAATGATGAATAAATGAAAGGTACTGGTATATAATATTACTGATCCGTGCATTTTTTCCAAATAAAAATGTCCAAAGATTGTGTTAAATTTGTTCTTGATGTATTTAGATGAACTGTGAAATCACTAATTTTCGCATGGTTAAATTTTCATGGTTTTCAGGGCATGAAGAGACCAACAAATTTATGTCCACCATGAAATGAAATTTTTCACATATACCATACAAGTATTACTACTGAACAATTCTTAAACCACAAAATCAAATCTCCATGAACCAATGTATTTTCCTGAAACCACAAAAAATTGACCCCTCGAAAATATGTGATTTTACAGTAACTGAATTTTTCCCCTTTTGTCAGTTGTATAAATCTGAAAGGGAGATAATCTTTGTTTTGCATCATTTTAAAAATCGGCTGGTTTGAAAAGTGGTCAGGAACTTTCTGCACAAGGTGCATGTGCAATTGGAAAGAAAAATAGGATAATAAATTGGACCTACTTTTGAAAAACCCAAACTTTTCCAACAACTTCTGAATGGTGTAGTCTCGTTTACCCCAGACTCTCGCTCTCGAGACTTTGCCCGAGCGAGAGTCTGGTCTGATTCCTATTTAATTTTTGTAACCAGTAGAGGTCGCTAAACCGGCTAACAAGATGGCGACTCCCGTGAAAATACATGTGAGAATTTACTTTTTAAACAAAGATGTGTGCGTTTTTTGTTCCTTGTAAAGCAGACAAAGGTATTTTATTATAAAACGAGATAAAAGTAAAGGCGCACCCTCTGACTTTTCAAAGAATATATATCTTAGCATCGAAGAGAATGTATCAGCCAATGAAAATCCATACCGATTTCTCGGTAAGCCTCGATTTGAAATTACAAAAATTAAATAGGAATCAGACCAGACTCTCGCTCGGGCAAAGTCTCGAGAGCGAGAGTCTGGGGTAAACAAGACTACTGAATGGTGGTGCTAGGGCTTTCATATTTTACGAGTGTTCCCTGTGTCCAGACCTTTCTTTGGTTAGCAACACTTTATGACCTTGGGAGGTTTCATCTACTTTTTTCAGACTTTAATCTTGGGTATGAACTGTCATATTAGGCATCAATCTTTTACACAAACCCACAACTTGTTACTTTTCTAAACAATTAAAAATACTATAAGTAAAATAAAAATTTTAAGCATATATAAAATTCTTGTTTAAAAAAATCATGATTTAAACTCACAATTACACTGTTTAAAACAGAAAAGCCATTTCTTTTGACAAGTAAAATTTTATTACACTTTAATGGTTTACACATGTAACAGAAGTTACACAATATACCAGTCCTTTACAAAATAACACTGTAACTGAGGTATCAGTCTCCATTAATATCCTTGACCTTTTATTGAGCTTCCTGGTAAATCATCTTCATGAGAACCAGAACTCTGCAATGAAGAGAAGAAAATTAAAATCAGATGTAATACTAAACAGAGGTTCAAGAGCCACTACTCTTACCTGAGTCAAGAAACAAAGATGTAGGTGAATGAAACTCCTTATAGACTTTAATTCTAATGCATATTTTGAACAACTGTTATTCAGATTTGGCTCATTTGAGCTATAAAAAAACTTCTAAATGCATGAATGTTTATCAAATAAATTTATAATGCAGATATATTGAGAAAGAGGAATAAATACATTTATTTCTGATGTCAGACAGAGAAATTCTTTTTCACAAAAATTAAGTCCCATATTATTAACAGTAGCTTGATTATGTGGTGTTGATGAGCAGTGGTGCCATTCTGTCAATGAACATTTTGAAGACTTCCAGTTACATCTAACTCTCAGTATCACAATTCAAAGAGATTTTACCTTTTGAACAAACTGAGGATTGACTGCAATTTCTCTGTCCATTTCTCGTAGCTTTTCCTCTACCAGAATGGCTTTCTGCATCTAAAAAAATGAAAAATTCTGGTGATGTGATCCTGACAAAGTAAAATTAATTTATGTTAAATTAAGAATTGTTGTAAGAAATGTGAAGATCATAGAACTTCTAACTCATATTGATTCAAAATTCTAGAAAACTCAGAATGAAGGTGAGTAGAATAAGTTTGTTATTGATGCAATCTGCAGCAGTTCAATGTTAAAAAATTGTAGAAAGAGCATTACAAAATTAATGTAATAAATCAAATGAGAGAAAATTCTATTAACCTCTTTATCTAATTGTAGTAGCATGCCAGCACTTTTGTACTGCTCTGGGTTGTCATGGAAACTGACCATACCATCTTTTTGATTAATAGAGGCAAATATTTCACCATCTTCTATCTGTCATAAAAATACAAAATATTCATTTCATACCGAAGTGCTGGATACATACATGTACATGTATATAAATCTTGATATTAAATAACTGAATCATGCTTGCTAAATATATTACTACTTACCATGTGTAGAACATATTTTTCTGCTTCTTTAGGACTGGCTAATTGTACACGATTAGCCATATCGGCCAAAGATAGTGTTAAAAATGTCTGAAAAAAAAAGACGGAGATTTCACCTTCCTTATTCATCAATTGCAATTACATTTCACTCTTTTCAAATCATTGTTTGATATGACATTTAATCATTGCGAGAATGCATTTGAAATACATCACAATTAACTATTATGAATTTGTACTGGAAACAGATATTTAGGAGAAAATAAATCTTTGACATTAAAATTGTATTTCTTAATGCATGTAAATACTGTATATTAAGCTTATATATTTACCTTCGTTAATCTTTGAATATTTTTCTTGTAAAGTGAGGTAATGCACTGTTTTACCAAGCCCATATTGTTATCCTAAAAAGACATAATTCCTATTCATAAAAAATCTAATTCACAAGGTCCATCAGGGTTGTTAACTTTAATTACTAGTAATACATTTTCCTACAAAAAAGTCATTTCTGAAGTTTAAATAACATCATTGTAGAAATAAAGGGGGAGTTTCGATAAGGCCGCTTTGCGGCCCACTTTTTTTCATGAATATAAATTTCAATATTTTTTTTCCAAATCAGTTTATAATTCAAGATAAATATGTTAACTTTTGTTATATATATTTCAAAAGTTGAGGTGTTATATATTTATTGCTGCAGTTACGCCGTTTTTAGATGTATCTTCAACGCGTTAACATTAGGCCTATGGGAAAACACGAGAGGATGGCATTCATTAATCGATGTTTAAAGTATGAAGTGCATGAGGGACACTCACCAAATTTTGCACAGTTACTACACATACAATATACATTATTGCCTTAAAATTTATTAAGTGTCGCTTGTGCACTTCATATTAAAAAAAAACAAAATTGCACAAAAAATGCGTATCTAAATTTAGAGGCACTCTGTCACTTGATCTGATCAAGTATTTAAATCATCAGCAAAAAGACGCAGATATTGTTTTCATTGATGCGGATTTTCAAAAACATAAACGATATATAGTTTAAACCTATCTCCTCATTATTTTGATACGAAATTCATCGCCTATATATGATATTTACGTCTTTTTTTCTAAAGTCATACAACTGTGAAAAAATTACTTGTGTTCTTATTTAAATTATCTTAGAAATAATTATGCCCTCTAAAACTTAACATTTTTGATTCTGAATGTGTTTAATACATGTATTTGTATTATTATTATTCGCTCATAATCTTGACAAGTATTGTTTTAAAGAAAAGCCTAAACATTTAAATGTTCCTGTCTATCAAACGGGATAGTGGGGTTGCAAAGTTGTTTTTATTTGTTCCGCTCATAATTTATTCATCTCTTTCGTTTCATGGTTATAGCCTGAAGAAAGTTATTTAAGCCTTTCTTTAGAATGGAATTCCTCGCTCCAGCCTGCTAGAGAGGCGCTCATATATACCTCCATGTGGGTGAAACAGGGAAAATGTAATGTTTTACGTCTGGATGTTGAGGTGAATATTTTCTGCGGAACTTAAGATCCAACACATATCTTTGGCGTTTACACATGCATTTTGAACTGCGGCTCTAGTTTAGCAAACTAGATGCTAGGGGGAACCTCCTTTATGGTCAGCCCTGGGGAGTTGCAGATACCCATCTTGTCGTAGACATACTGAAACTCTCTAAATGAGGTGTGAATGGAGCTGTTGAAGCAAGATGAGTATCTATGGAGAGCTGGGAAGCGGGAGGGACTTAGTCCTGGCTGTGATTGTCTCAGCTGTGCTGAGAACGCAACCCAGACCTGAATGTGGGCAAATACCTCTAACTCGAAATATAGATGATTCAGAATCTAAAAATTGTTGTCTTTGTCATAGATACGAGGGTCGTTAGAAAAGTTCGCGGACACTTTGAATTACGGAAAATCTATTTTGTACTGTGAAGTATGACCTATGTCTGAATAAATTCCTACATTTTGTTTATTGGTATGTAAAAAATCAGGTCCATATAATAAAATCTTGAAAATTTACAACGATTTTAACTATGAGGTCATGGAATTCACGGAGCAATCACTTGACGTAAGGCGACGTGACAACCTGATTTCAACCGGTAAAGTTTTGTCGTAGTGTTCTATAAATCTTTCATTTCTTCAGATTTTTCTTATCTATTTTCTACTTTAAAATTGAATATCTGTATCAAGACATATTACTTTTCTTTTATATAATGTCTTTTGTACTGATTCGGATATTATTGAGATCTTTAAAAAAGTCTATGCAGTTAATCGATCAGGTATGGAAACTATGCAAAACCATATAGGCGCAACGCAACGTCCATGCGATACGGGGGTATTGAAGTATCGATGGAGGTAATCATTCAAAATGTTAATCCTTCCATTCTTATGAAGCTACAACCATTTGAAAACTTGTCCTTTGTAGGTGTAGGAAATTCCCGGCAGCATCTTGAACATTTTAATCTCAGACATTTTCCAGTCTGCATACATAATTTTTACATAGTGCAGTGCTCCATGACGCTAAATGACGTTCCGATTTTTGGCTGTGTTTTTAAGCGTTGATCAGTTAAAAACGGCTATAAAACAGTCATATACCCTCCAATTTAGTTCAAAATTTCTCCCAGTGACGTTTCATGAATACTATAGCGGCAGGTAAAATATCATAAAACTCTTTGCGGTACAATTGTGCATTTTTTAATTTTAATAAAGAGTCTTTGTGATGTAAACGTGCCAAAATGTAGCATGCTCCGTGAAGCAAGATTTATCAAAATAAAAAAGCTGTATATTTTTCAATAATCATCGGAGAGCACCAAATTCTTGTATACTAATTGGAAAAATGGTAAAGATTTTATCTGCAAAGTTTGACCGGTTTCGTGGAAATAGCGCGCTCACAATAAAACTTGTCCGCGAACTTTTCTAACACCCCTCGTATGTTCGCAAGAATAGCAGAAAGGTTATAAATATGAAGAACCAAGGTCTGTACAATTATATTTCACAGAAACTTCAAGGGTCTGGGTCTTCTCTGAACATAGAGTCAGACATAATATGCAATTTCTGTCGAACTGAGTTTTATAGGGTACAAAATCTAGAGTCTAGCAGTGCAATAGATTCCCTTTTAGAGAAAGATCATAATGTACACAGAAACGACCCATCCTTTCAAAGCCCTAAACGAATTCGGTTGTCTATACCCCGAGCCAGTTTATCACATTGTAAATGTCAGTTCTGTTCAAAAACCAAGAACCTAAGAACTATCACTGAAGAAATCAAAATGAAGGCATTCGTAGATAAAGGAGTTCTTATCCCAGTAGGTGTTGTGAGCGTCATATGGTTGATGGTAAAATTGACCCCAAAGTATTGGACAATCTTTCGCCAACCTCTGACTTCACTAACTTTAACAGATCAGAAATTACAACTATGCTGCTTAATTACCTTAAGAGAAAAATACCTTGAACGAACAGTAGGTATAGACTTTGAAAATCCGCAGTCTCTATCTGATGAAGATTATTACAATCTCAATGGGATCACAAAATCGCAATTTGATGTTCTTTCTAAGTACATATCTCCTCTTAGAATTTCATGCAACAGAGCACCGAGAACATGCCTTGCCCTGCTACTGACAAAAAAATTAAGAACGGGCAATTCTTTAAGTATTTTGAGCAGCATGTTCCAAATTAGAAATAAAAGCATTATTTCCAAAGCTATTGCTAGTGCTAGAGATGCCTTGATGGAAAATTTTGTGCCTAAGTTTCTTGGATTTTCCCACATGACCAGAGAGGATTTTATATCCAAACACACAAGGCCCTTTGTTCAGCATCTTTTAGCAGACGGAAAGCCCATTGCTATACTTGTACTGGATGGTACATATATTTACATCCAAAAAAGTGGCAATTACACTTTTCAGAGACAGACGTTCAGTGGTCACAAGCATAGGCCTCTTGTAAAACCAATGATGGTTGTTGGAACAGACGGGTATATCCTATCTGTTCTTGGACCATACCTAACTGATGGCAAGAATAATGATTCTGCCATATTAAACAGTGTTATCCAAAATAATGTTGAGGAAGTTCAAAGCTGGATTGAGAAAGAGGACTTACGAGTTGTCGATGGGGGTTTCGTGATTCGTTGGATTTTTTGGATAAACTGGGGATAAAACATGAAATGCCTGATTATTTATCTCGTGGATGTAAGCAGCACACAACAGAGGAGGCTAATCACTCTAGATGTGTGACAAAGGTCAGATGGGTTGTAGAGTCGCCAAATTGCAAAATCTAAACGTGGAAAGTGCTAGACCAAGTGGTTCCAAACACCCAGATAAAATGGATAGGTGATTATGTTAGAATTGTTTGTGCTATTGTCAATGCTTTTCGACCTCCTCTCGTATCAAACAGTGATGAAGATATTGCTCTTGCCAATGAAATGAAACAACTGTCAAGAAAGTCAAATGAACTTCGAGAAATGGTTGAAAGAGAAAACCTTTCCAGTAAACGAGCAATTTGGAGTGAGATTTCCCAGGATTGTATTAATAACTTTCCTGGCTTAACAGAAAATGACTTGCGAACACTTACACAAGGGGTTTATCAAATTAAACAAGCAAAATCTTATACAGTGGAACACATGTCTACAGATAGATCATACAGCATATCTGTCCATAGGGATGACGCTGGGCTACTTCGAGCTAGAATCCAGTCAAGACACGTATCTGCTAAAAAATATTTCCTATGGATTTCCTACGATGAACACTCAATACCTCCCATAAATGGATGGTACTGTCAGTGTAAAGTAGGATCAAGAACAGTGGGATGTTGTGCTCATATTGCAGCCGTTATTTGGTACCTTGGTTATCAGAGACATCATGCAGTCGATAATCAAACTTTTTCAGTTCATGACGGGGCAATTCTAAATGCAGCAGACACTGAATGGGATTCCGAAAGCGATTAAATAAATCAAGTCTTTACAATCTTTATATGATAGGGAAACAGTCAATGCGTTTTTTTTTTTAGAATTGTCGATACATATAATCATTATTCATGATATAAAAAGAAGTTTGTCTCTGAGAATATTATTACTATAAATGCATGGTATGGTATATATTTTTAATATTGGAACCATAAATAATTTTATATTCAAATATATTTTATTAAATTTTTAAATTAATATAACTATTTTTATATAATTTGGAGAATGCATTATGGTATATTTTAATTTTTTTTTTTAATTTAAGTATTCCCTAAAAGTAAAATCGATGAGAAAATTATCTATGTTTTACTTATACACTGAATATTCCCGTTTAATATCAAATCATTGTTTTGACTTCTACTTATCTTTGTCTACTTTTCTTTGTATTTTCCCCAATATGAAAATGACTTATTCTACATGAATTTCAAAAATATGAACAAAATATCAATTTAATTTGATTTTCAACCTTCTGTATTTGATGCTTTAAGCTAATCCTACGTTCCAAACAAAAATTATTGTTCAATAAATGAGAAAAAACTCGTACCATATATAAAGCATTCACACATTTATTACAAAACATTTTTCAGTAAGAAAATCAATAAATTTGGTAATTTTTGGTCTTTACTAAAATATATCTTAGGTTTCCTGCGATATTTTTAGTTTTAAATCTCAGTCCTCGGCTATTAAAAACATCCATTCTAAAAATAAAGGAAAGGGGGTATACTTAAATTTTCAAGTATCACGTGATCGGAAAATGCGTAGTATAAATTATTTTCATATTTTCTGAAAGATAAAAGGTTAATTAACAAAATATTAAATTTTCATAAAATTTCTTGAGGGGTGGGAAAACGGCCTTATCGAAACTCTCCCTTTAGCCATGCAAAGCTTTCAATAACCGAAATACTTGCCGTACCCTGGTGAAGGTTTCCTGATACTTGTTTACTGTGGCTCGTAACTCGGAGGGCGTGTTAGATCCGTAAGTCAAAGCCAGATCATGGTAAGCCTGGCATAATGGCTGAAATCAAGATTAAGGATTAAAAAGAGCCCTTGTATTCAAGTACATCTCTCTGATTAATTAATATAAAAAAAAAATCTATTGCAAACAACTCATTGTCTAAAGAGACTAAGTTTTGTATAAACTTGAATACTAAGAGATGATCTGTATTACTTACCTTTATATATCTTGTGACTACCTGTGATATATATTTTGGTAGATTGGGAACCTGCAATAACATTGAAATAATAAATATATTCTGATGGAAATAGTAAAGCATCAACTAAACCCTCTTGTAGTACACCACTGAGATATCATAAAATAATCTTATCATGAAATTCTTATCAGATGAAAAATTTTTTTACACATGTAGGTAAGAATCTATAATATTTATTTCCAATAACTTAACACTGAGAGACACAGCCTTCATCTAACCTTTCCATGTAGAATAAGAGCAACAAGGATGTACTTTTTGTAAGCTTCTAACATGATATGACTGACAGCCATACTGGGTGTTGTTATTGCCTAAAATTCAAACAAAATCATAAATACACAGAATTTATTAAACATTAGAATACGGAAACATTAAACAACAAAATCTAATTTTCAAAACAAGACAGCACAAAGATTTTTCAGAATTTCTTTAAAATAAGGAACATTATAATTTATAGAGTGACATGGGATTAAATAAAGCATTTTTAAACTAATTTTTCAGGATACAGTTCACTATGATTAGACTTGTCATACTTACTATTTCATACATATACAGAGCTTTTTCATAGTTCTTCAGAGCTGTGTAGATCATTCCTCCATAATAATAATATAACAGAAAATCTTTGGCATCATAATGACCTCCCTAGTGAAAATAATTAATAACATTCATTAATGTGAAAATAAAGTTTAAGAACAAGTCAGTGCTTGCTATTG
>NW_026922969.1:0-20474 GCF_032062105.1 Saccostrea cuccullata
ACAATATTACTGAATTTGCAATCAATTCAAGTATTCTACATTTTTAAAGGCCAATATAAATTAACTGAACGTGTTATTTACATGTATTTTCTCTACTGAAGTAATTTAACAGCAATATCTATTCACTGATACTGTGTTGTCTTTGAACATTTTTCCCGGGGGTAAATGCCACGCACCATACATTGAAAATTAGATAGATACGCACAATATTAACTCCTTTATGCAATAAATTTTTTCCAATGTCCAAAAAATATTTTGCACTGGTGTAGAGAGGGTCCTTAAAAGAAAAAAAATCCCAACTACCTAGCGATCCATTTATTTTACCCAGAGTCGGGAGAGGACTATCAAACATTAGTTGAAAGATGGTCTTTCTATTTAATTCATGTTAAGTCAGCATGTAATAATAATAAATTGCCTTTTAGTCTTTAACATTGAAATCATGGATGACGTGTTTTAACTCTGTTCACTCAACACCCCGGCTATGTCTTAAAGCTGACATGAATTCTTAAAAACGCAACATTTTCATCTATGTACGACTTGTTTCATACCAACTATAGCCGTATTCCGCCATATTTCTTTCAGATACATTGTCTCATTGTAACGATATATACCCCAATGCGGTCGTTACACTTGAATGATTTTTTGGCTTGGGTATCGACTTGTGCACATCTCCGATGGTAGGAACATGAGAACACTTTAGGTGATCAAGACATTTCAAAACCACAACAAACAACACAATAATCATATTTCTGAATAATTATTGATTTGAATCAAAAGGAAAAAAAATGCAAGTTTGGAAGAGAAATTTAGATACATGAGTACCTATTTTACAGTGCGCAAATTTATGCAGAATAAACTTGAAATAAAAAGCAGTAAAATCTGCAAACATATTTTGAAATTATATCATTTGAATGGAACAAAACAACCTACGTCTTTGATTTGCAGGTCCTAAAGATGCAATTGATGCATATCGAGAAAACGCCTCGAACGCTGTAAACGTACCCATACCTGGTAATAAGGTTACTACATCGGTTCGAAGATATGCACAAGTCAAGTGATATACACCCTGAATCCCATTTATTGAAATATGCATCACAAAAAAGAAATAAACTCGATAAAGCTCAATAGTAAACACACAGTCGATACACTTAGTCCGTGCTGATCACATTTTCGTCAGGGAAAATATCACAAGTGGAAAGAGAAGTTATTTGGTATTTGCGCGGCTGAAAAGGGGGGGGGGGGGTTAAAGTATTATAACTGCTGTTCGTAAGCTATAATTGTGAATTGTCTAGCTATCTACATGTAGTTCTAATATACATTCTATACAAAGTCATGTATATAGTCTGCAGTTGGTTTGCATCGCAAAATTCATTTGTCAATTATAACTGATTGTTTTAGTACTAATCTCCAATCTAATCCAAGTATTTTTTTATGTGTACATCTATACGTTCTTTAACACACACACACACATACACACACACACGGAGAAAGGCCATCCCCTGTTCAGATTCACATTTACATGTGTAGGCATATTTGATTTTTTTTTAGGCGCGGGGGGGGGGATGCAAAAATAGTTGACATGACCGTTATTTAAATATTTTTGGAAGACAGACATTTCTGCCGAATTCAATTTTGAGATTTTTTTTTAAATGGGTCACTCCGACCACAAAGTATGTGCATTTTGAGGAATGTAACTGTATTATGTTTTTACAGAGAGTCTTTCGAGATTTCAGTATTCCTGCTTGATAGTCTAGCCATTTTTTATATAAACATAATTTCTTTAAAAGTATTTGAGAGATAATTTTAAGAGTTAGGGTAGGGATACTTGACACTGGTTGAATACGGATAATTTTTAGTACCTCTTTTGTATATTGAACTCTCTCTCTCTCTCTCTCCCTCTCCTATCCGTTAGGGCAATAATAGGTTTAAGATCCTACGCACTTTGTGCCGTACGATTTATTAAGCCTTAGAACTGATCGAGAATTTTTCTCAGGCGGGATGTCGAAACTTCATAAATTGAATAATAATTTTAATTTGGACAAGAAATTAACCCACACGCCCAAATTGAAATAGAAACTAGAGGTATTGTGAGCAATGAGCTCACTAAATAATACCCCGCCTCACATATGATTATAATGACAAAGTCCATATTTTGCTGTTGTCGCTAAACCCAAAATATGTGTCGAATCAAAGAGCAGGCACGTAGCACCGTAATTTAAAGTGTTGGCCAGGCAGAGATTTTTTTTTCATTACCTGAAAAAGTTGACAAGCAAAAACAAAACAAAACAAAACCACACCTTCAATCAACATTTCCTATAGTGTGAGTTAGGTCGGCAAAAAGTAGGGGGGGTCTCCCCCTCCCCCGTTGCTACACCCCTGAAAAGTAAAATAAGATTTGCACAAGGGTACATGTAATATATATGTAATAAACCTAAGATTCTGTGAAAGTTTCATTAAAATTCACCAAGTGGTACAAGATGATTTGCGGATAAGAGATTGGTACCCCAACGCGTATGATACAAACGCACGGACAGACGGACGGGCATAACGGTTACTATATACCCTCCCACTTTTCAAGCGGGGGATATAATACACGTGAAATATACATCACAGGATTGGGAACTTTCTCAAATACCTTCTTAAACGTACGTGTCGAACCTGGACAACAGACAAAAAAAGAAAATTTGTAAAAAGCTAAGTGTAGGTAGAATGTGGAATTCTCAAGGGAAGTTTGCTCTCTCTTCCTATGATTTTTCTAATAATCATTAATTATTTATGTCTAGAAATTTAATTCACATTAAATTTTATTTTCATTATCATTGCACCACAGAATCAAACTCATTTATTATACCCCTCGCAATAAGTTGCGTGAGGTATAATGTTTTTGACCCGTCAGTCAGTCTTTTTTTTCTTTTTTGGTTAGCGCAACTTCTCATAAACCACTGCACAGAGTTTTGTCGAACTTTGCAGATATTTATAGGAGACAATGTGTGTGTAGATTTGCACATCACCAGAAAATTCCGAATTTTTTTTTTTTTTAGGGAATTTCCGCACTTTTACATATAGATTTTGGCCATATCTTGAATATAGAGATGAGCAATTTATCAGCGCAATTCCTCATAAACCGCTGCACACAATTTCGTCAAACTTTGCAGATGTGTATAGATGAGCATATTACATGTAATGGAAATTACGATTCCTTTATTCTTTTCTGGGAATTTCAGCACTTCGACTTTTGGGGGAGCGTGGGGTATGTGAACTTGCTCACTTTTTTTCTTTCATTGTGCATAAAATTATAAATAACTTTAAATCAAATTATATTAGGTCTAATAAAGCCTATATATACACATTATTTATTCGATAATGATTAATTTGTTTCAGACGTTTTTCATAAATTATTTTTATGAGAGTGTTAATATGCATGTTTTATTACCCCCCCCCCCACCCCCCTCCTATCACAGGAAAATATCTTCAAAAGGTGCGATTGATTCGTAATCATGCATGCTCTATTATAAATTTAATGATGTTAAACCATGTATAATCATAATTTTTATTTACTACATTTACAAACAAGAGCAATGTTTATTTTTGAAAAAAAAATCAATCAACCCAAATGAGCTTTCAACCTTTGATATTTTCCCTGAGCAAATAAAATGATCGGCATGGGCCACGTGTGTCCAAGCATCTTTTACTTTTGAGTTAGCAATGGATTACATGACTTCTGAGATGCATTTTTCAATAAAAGTCAAATAGGATATTTCTTTCGACATGTGCACATCCCTGTAACGATAGCAGTATTCAGGTAAATGTTTTATCACTGCGTTTGACACGTTTTCTCGACCTGCATGGATTTTTGCTGTACATAAATGTATTCCGTGTTAGTGTACTTTTTATATTGCAGCAAATGCATTCAAAAATAATTTAATTCTTTATAGTTCTATTTTTTGTTGAATTTTTACTTTTCAAACATGTATTGGTCGTTTATGGACTTTTAAAAACTATGCTATCGGAGATGTGTACATGTCGACAGCCAGACTAGAGAATCACTCAAGTGAAACAATTCGTCAAGGCTATATATAGCAGGTACAGGTGGCCAAAAATCTTCGATTAAATATGGCGGAATCGAACAAATATGTCGGACAAGGGCGTACAGGAATGTAGTAAGTCGTACAAAGATGAAAACTGATGCCTTTTTAAGAGTTCATGTCAGCTTTAAGGTACATCGATACTCTGATAAGAGAGATAACTCTAATTGACATAGATGTCTATTATTACATACACATGTATTCCTTTATGAGCTTTTTTGGAAAATCATTAAGGTTATAATTAAAGCAACATTTTATATAAGTGAGCAGAGGGTTTATGACCCTTAAGCTTTTCAGCAAGTTCTATTTCGTTGCAAAAAAAAAAAAAAAAAAAAAAAAAAATGTTTAGCGTTAGCGGACGACTCGGAATTAGTTTTTAGGTATATTTGAAAACAAACACACTATGAAAATGTATAAATACAAATTTTTGCCATAGAGATTACACTTTGAGATCGCTACACTAGTAGTTTATATTTGATACAAAGTATATTCCCAGACGATGATGAGAAATTCCCCATGTTGTGCTTTTCCATTTCATTATTGCAGCCCGGAGGACCGGGCTGCTCTATACATATAAGTTTAAGCCTTGGTGTATGGGGATTGAGGTGGGAGAAGTTATTCTGAAACAAAGATTGTCTAAATGTTAAAAAGATTGTTAATCAGAATGTTCTTCCCCTTTATAAATTACGAGAAACATAATATATTTACTTCCATGAAGTGAATCTGTAAAGTTATATATGTTTTTCATGTTTAATATATAAAGTTGCTTATTATTCACAGACCGAAAAACGACAGGTCCCTTTTTTTAGAACTCCGAATTTTACTTGCCGCATAAAAACGAACTCTACACAGTACGTTTGTTTTATATTCTTAAAGTGAAATACATATTTTGAATATAGGCGATGTATGTGCCTGCATGGTTTCAATATATATTTTATGCAGCCAACATTTATTTGAGGAATTGATGAATTTTAAAACTTAAAGGGTATCGTTTTTTTGTTCGATTTTCATCCGATTATAAGTTTTCAAAATATTCTCGATTATCATCTCCATTTACCTTTTTCACACTTTTCGAAGCAGTTTGATGATCAAGACTCATTTCCATTGTTTACTTTATTTATTTCCCGGGCGACAATTGATGGTTACATCAATGTTTTCTTGTGTGTTTTTTATTCAGATAGAAAATTTTTTTAACTTTAGTGTGGACGCTAAACAAACAAAAGATAAAAAGCTTCGAGATTCCGAGATAGTGTAACATTGCATTAACAAAATGGTTAAGATGCCTTTGAAGAGAGTCCATTTAGAGCCGTAGTATTAAACGATATACCTATCTGCATGGCCTCATACAAAAAAAAATTATTAACATTAGTGCTATACGAATTATTTAATTATTGCTTTAGACGTAAATAAATACGTACATTCCAACACAATTTACCTAAATATGAAAAGCCACGATTGCATGCAGGTAAGCTCACGCCATTACATTTCCATTTTTATTTTTTTCTCTGTGATAACTCTTTGAAAGTTAGTGGAGTTGATTCCTTTATAATTCTACCGGAATGGTAATTAGGCATGTCAATAGATAAGTTGGCCAAATATGCATGGAAATTTCGGGCGGCTGTCTTTGTATTTGACATCAGTAGGCGAGGACTTTTGAAATTGGTATGGGAGTCCTCATGTTATTTAAATCCATGTCTACATTTTAAAAATCTAAATCTACAATATTATTTCACAATGAAATGGTAATATAAGGAATCACTGTCTAGTTAGTATAGTATATGCCAGGAGCATCAATTATCGTTGATGCCCTGGCATATTATACTAACTAGACAGTGTTTCCTTAATCAAATACACTATACACTACACTGTACACTACATGTAGATTTCGTCAAATGACTGCAATACACCTATCATTGATCAAACTATACATTTTTTTTCATTTTAGAACTTTTCATAAATCTGAGTTGGAATCCAGACAATCGTTAAATAGAAATATTATTGATTAATCTGACGCGTTATGATAAATTTCGGGAATTTAGAAAGTTCATTATTTCAAACCATGCGTAATGATACAATTTAATTTTTCAATTAATTTACAATTAGAAGTCGAGCTCATATGCTAAAGCATGACGTATTTTTCTGTCAAGCAGGTGAGAATTTGTATTTGGGAATATGATCGCGAATGGCCAAGTCATTCCGACATTTGGAATCTATTAATATATTACAGAAACCAATTTCTATAACGTTTTTGAGATGATGTTCGATTGTTGTGTCCAAGTGTTAACCCCCCCCCCCCCCCAAAAAAAAAATCCTGACATAAAAGTCGATCTACTATTCCTCAGTTCAGCAGCATTACTATCATTACTGCTTTTGATACAGTCTGATTTACTTGAGAAAAAACCCCAATAAATATAAATACATGTTTAATTAATGATATTTAATTTTTAAATATGGAATAAACTGTCTCAAAACAAAACTTCATTATGTAAATGAGCCTGGTGTTTATGTTTCTCCGCGTGGTAGTAGAAAAGATTTTATTATTTATGATTTAACCCTGAAAAACCAATTTTATACACCATGAGCTCATTAACATGAAAGTAATATTTATTCTATTATATGGGGATCGATTTTTTTGCGAGGGGATGGCCCGTGGTGCCCTAATTTTCGGACTTCTCTCTTTTTTCATGGTATTTGGGGGGAGGCATTGTATCAACACAATAAAGATTTACTTTAAAATGTTGGTTGTTTAGAAACGTACTGAGTTCGAGACCCGCAACGACAAATTACATTATCATTGAGCCACGCCAACTTTGTTTTGAAGATTCTTAATTATTAAAATGCTCATCAAATACTGGAAAAATGATATAAATTATTATATTTAAAAATAAATTAAGTTATGCATATTTGCATTAAGAAAGTAACCAGGTTATATAAGGGTCTGTTTTCTAATATACGGCACTTATTAATTAATAACATAATCATTTAGTATAAAGATTTAAAAAAAAAAGAGTTGGGGTCTCTTTTGTTCTATCTAAAGTCTTTCCTTGCAATTGCTAGCTATAGGATTAATGCTTGCTTACTTTATTGTACTGATATTAAAATTATTGGAATAAATATGATTCTTTTATAAGCATTTTCCTTACATCCTTTGACCTTGGTTAAACAGGTGCTTTTTCATTATCAATTTGACGCTTTTTTTCTGACGCAACTATTTTACGTCTTAGTTGACGTCATAGTATGGCATCCTTGACGTTATCGTCGTAACGTTATTCGGCGTGGAAAGGGTTAATAAAGACAGAGGCAAAGGAAAAATCAAAGAATTTTTTTTGAAAAATGTAATAAACAGAAAATTCAATGTTTTGTAGTTGAATATGGAATTTATTTCACTCGTGAGACAGGATTTTTTGATATTTTCACTCGTGCTTCGCACTCGTGAAAATATCAAAAATCCTGTCCCACTCGTGAAATAAATTCCATATTCAACTACAAAACATTGAATATCCTCTATGTATTCACGCTCAAAGCCCATTTAAACATTATACAACTCGGGAACTGTGCAAAGATGGACCTCCAAAAACATCCAGGTGGGATCAATTGACACGGAGGAGTAAGCATCCCCTGTCGACCGTTCACAACCGCCGTGTGCTCCTTAAGTTTCATTATCGGATAACCGAGAAAATCCGAAGAAAGTTCGGAGTATATGCATGTTAAATACAATTTATTATGAGGAAGACAGTCAATATTTGACCCACCAATAGATTGGTTTTGCTCACAATAACATTGTATCGACAACTGAACTTGCGAAATGATGATTTAAAACATTTGATAAGTATTTGAGTATTCCCGTAATTTAGGCAAATAGATCAGTAATGATGAGTTTTAACTCGAGATACACAAACGACCATCAGTTCATTAAATTTTTTCCGTAAAATCGAATTCAGAATTGTCAAAAAATGTCATATTTTGTTTAAAAATGTGATCTTAGAACATCAAACGCTTTGACCAAAGCTATGTCACAGGGACTGTGAATATATGCATAGAATAGAATACTCTAAATCACTTTTTATTCGCGAGAACGTTATTTTCGCGTAATTACGTACGTGAGTCTGTCTGCTCGCGAAAATTTTCTCGCGTATATTTGTACTATTAATGTTCATATACAACAGAAACCACAGCTCGCGAAAATTTTGTCTTGTTAATAAATACCAAATAGCTTAAGTTAATTCGCGAGAATATATAGAGAATAATACATACCCTTTTCCATATCACATATCACGACACCAATATCAGCCAGAGGGCCGAAGGCCCGTGAGTCTGTCAGGATGTGATGTGGAAAAGGGTATGTTTTATTATATTTATTACATACTTAGTAATAAAATACAGAACACGTTAAGTTGAGAAGAAAATATAAATTTGTACTTCTTACAGAAATATACATGATCTATTGTCTCATACGATTTGGGTTTGTTTCTAATTCTGTTTCAATGCACTCGATCCGTAATTTAAAATAACCTATACATGTATTTGTAAATTAACTTTAACCTTATTTTCAAAAAGTTAAAATTCGCGAACCCACCAAAAATTTTGATCACAAGAACTGTTTTTGTGGTTTAATTTATAAGGGTGTGATATTGACGTCACAATAGCTCAGCCCTGCAGGGCTGATATGGAATATAGGTGTCGCGAGAATGATATAGGTTATGATCATATCAGCCCTACAGAGTAGCCATATGCAAAAAGCCTGTATTTATTACTAAGTGTGTAATAAAATGATCTACAGAGTAATAGTACCTGTATTTTCCAGCAATTATTCTGATGTTTGGATTGGAGCAATTATGCGGTCATCAAGCAATGAAAGCTTGCACCTGAACTGTAAACCATTCAAACTTGATGTTATGAAAACGGATCCAAGACCAATAGATGAAATCGTGTGCATCTACTATAAATTTACAGATAGAAAATTTTACCCGGATTCTTGTACCAAGAATAAGACTTTTGTTTGCGAAAACAAAAGCAAAGGTAAAAAAAAAAATCATAGACACAATCTTAATGCTTTTACAATGATAATTTTTTGTTTATTGTACAAAAAACTTTAAATTACTAACTTCACATATTTCTTCTTTAAAATTAAAATAGGTATGCCTGTTTCGATTTCAATAATGAAATATTATTTTTTAAAATAAAAATATAACTTTAGTTTCATGCTTTATTCGTTGAACTATCTATTAGCTCTGTTATTGTATATTAAACTAGAGGTATTGTGAGCAATGAGCTCACTAAATGATACCCCTTGCCTCCAATATGGTTAAAATGCCAAAGTCCATGGTTTGCTGTGGCCGAGAAACACAAAATATGTGTCAAATCGAAAAGTGAAATAGGAGGTGCACAATGGCAATATGTAATAGAGATTCTGTGAAAGTTTCATTAAATTTCATTCAGTGGTATAAGAGAAGTTGCGGATGAGATGGGTACTCCAAAGCGTAACAGACAGGCGGACGTACAGACGGACGGACATACCGATTACTATATACCCTTCCATTTTTCAAGCGGGGGGTTTAATGATTACATTGTATCGAGTGTGTTCGATTTACTTACCGTTCACGGATCACTGTACACACACGGAAAACACTGGTGCTCTTGAAACTGTAAGACATGGTACTTTGCAGAAACATTTTAGAAAATATTAACCTCAAATGTTTGGCCATGGCTCTTCAGGGATAAATTTAAGATCTTGACAGTAAGGATAAGTATCAATCAAACACCAAGAAATATCAAGAAATAAACACAAATATACACAAGTAGTTAATATGATAATTTTTCAGAATATTTTAAAACTAAGCACGCTTTTATGACATATCGGTCTAAAACGCTGTTACATATTAGACACTGTTTGTTTGTTTGTTGTTTAAAGTCCCTGTGGAGAATTTTTATCGCAAATCTCGCTTGAAAGTATACACTCCGACCGAAATAGCATTGCTTTGAGTAATGACACTGTTAAATTTTGACAATTGAACAATGTGAATCACGGGTTTCATTTTATAAAACAAGCATATTAATTGGTTGATCAAGACCCATCCACTCTCGTGCGGTATCCTTTGCCTTTTTTACATGTAAGTTGGAAAGCGTCCAACGGCCTAGCGAATAGCCATGTTTGATTGTCGAAATGCGTTTTTGACTTTTGAACCAAATAAAAAAAAAAAACAAAGAAAGAAAATATAAAATCATTTTTTAGCATGTGATATACATGTATTCCTTTCGCAGACAATACATAAATATCGTTCGATGGCGTACACTATTCTGCCGATTTCTTATTTTCCATTTTCGGTGTTTTGTGCGACTTTTCAGTGCATTAAAAATCTTTTTCTCCATGTTTTATTCACACGTGAGTTATTTCATTGAGTTGGCAAACACAAGCAAACTGAAGACGTTGGTATTACTGGAAATCATGTGATTATAC
This sequence comes from Saccostrea cuccullata, assembly GCF_032062105.1. NCBI lineage: Eukaryota > Metazoa > Mollusca > Bivalvia > Ostreida > Ostreidae > Saccostrea > Saccostrea cuccullata. Next base: position 10,543 of record NW_026922969.1, read on the forward strand.
CCAGCTGATGCGGCGAACTTGTTATCCACTGAAAAAAATAAATTCATAGGTGGTAAAACACGTAAAACACTGGATATATTCAAAAGTTTACTGTTTTATTGTTAATACTGTCAAAAATACCATATGTGTCAAATGTATGTGTGCAACTGCATACCCATTTCAACGGAATTATGGTTCGGACGGTACTTGGTGAAAACGGCACCTGGATTATGCAAAACGGCACTTGGTCAAAACGGCACTTAGTGAAAATGCCACTTATAGAAAAAAATATAAATTTGATGATAATTTTATACATACATTGATATATATGTGCGTGTGGGTATATTTTAGTTTTTATGAAATCTATGTGATATATATCATATGTACATGTATGAACCTATGCATAAAAATGCTTTCCTCCACTGATTCATACATTTAAATACTAAAATTTAAAATGATTTTTTTTTTTTTATTTCTTGAAATATTCATTATTTCATCTTATAGTCTCCCTTTTTTAATTTAAGAAAATACATAATTATTTTGGAATATAATTTTATTTTCAAAAACAAGATTATAAGCAATAACAGCATCATTTTATCATCTATAGAAATTATTTTTTGTAAGAATTTCAACAATGTATTACCTTCATTATTAATTGATTAAAAAAAAAAACAAATGTTTTTGTTCTTCTATGTACATTAATTAATAGTAAATGTTGTATATATTTTCGGATTAACATTTGAGAAAGTGGGCGGGCCTATAAAAAAGCACCAATCAGATTCTTTGTTGGATTTCGCAATTGAAGTCAGTAAGATTCAATTATATTTCAGTCAGATTCATCAGTGTCGTCACTCAACCCATCACAATTTCGGTCGAAGTGTATACCTTCAAGAGAGATTTGCGATGACTCATATGGAGAGCTACAAACTTTTGTCCTATACTTGGCACTTACAGCCATTAAGCAGCGAGGGTTCTTTTTTGTGCCAACACCTCCTGCGATATAAAGGACCGGTCTCATGTCCCACAGTAGGATTCGAACCCGCGACGTAAGGATCAACTTCTTACTTCGCGTCTCTAGAGCACACGCTCTTAACTGCGCCAGTCGGGAAATAATTAGGCATAAAGTTTTATAGAAACAATTGATCGAAATATTTTTAAGCCCTGCCCACGTTCCTTTAATTCATGTTAACGCGCATGCAAATTTGAGTTTAAGTGCACACAATTTTAATCCAATATACATGTACACACAAAAAAGAACTATTTTATGAGATCTAAATATATAATATACGTATAATCATAAATAATGTACATGTATAAGGGGCATTTTTGAATATCAATCTACAAATCTCATTCAGCAAGAGTAGACAACTTTACCTTTGATATGAAATTGTCAATTTTGATTTTAACTTTCAGCAAAGGCAAACTGCACGATGGTGTCTGTAAAAGAGGAATTAGAAGATGAATGTCCATATCTATTAGAAGTAGATGGATCAAGTAAAACTAAACCTGACGAAAAAAGTTGCAGGGACATATGCATGAAATCAAAAAGTTGTTATGCAACAATATGGAACCCAACCACAAATAATTCATGTACACCTTACCGGTACCTGAAAAATTGTACAGCAAGAAATAATGAAACTCTTTCTCCTTCGACACCCATTTGTCATAAGAGTATGTATTATATTCATTTTTATTTAGCTTTCATATCTTAAAGGATGACTGCACTTAAGTATCTGCGAAATTTGCGTGAAAATAAATTTTTAAAACAGACACTTTTCTTTTAATTGCAAGAATGATAATCATCTAATCTACAACTTTATTTAATTACAATAAATAAAAGTATGTATTTACGATGTACGAATCTGTTTTCTAAGGCGGGGGTCATCACAAGTTCTTCAATCTCCGTACGATAATGAGGACGCCCACCTTTTTTACTAACTTTATACACAGTTAGCGCATGGTTGTCTATTGTTCTTCATTTAACAGTTTTTCTATATTTGCATTAGTAATGTTGTGTTAAAAGGAGATTAACAGACAAATATGCGCTCATGGTTTAAAAGAGAAAAAAACTGCTTCTTCTTACACTCGCTCTCTCTGTTGTAACCAACGACTGTGTCACTTTGAATATTATTATTCACCACATGATATCTTTCTTCGGGTAATTTTGTGAGTACAAAATTCCATCACGTGACTTACAGTAGCATGCTAACTGGAACAATGTGTTTGAACACGTTAAATAGTTAGTCATCGATTTTACATATTCATTACTTACATGGATGGGCTTATACGTCTAAAACCGTTTAGTTGTAAATAATGTACATGTACCATACAGAATATATAGGAAGATGAAAAATAATGATCTCGTATTTTTAAATACTAGTACATGTCATTGTAATTCATCCAGTCTAATTTTAGATTCATTCTTATACGATATGTTAGCTCCTCTTCTCATACATACATAATATTCAATCAAGGGCAGGTAAGTGCAAATGATCTGTATTTTGAAAACTGTAAGGACAAAAACATGTAATAAGTTATAGCATTACAGTCTAAAATCATTTTTAACATTGAAATCGGGTGTCTAATTGACAGACCACTATAGTAAATATATAAAAGTGAACTTACGTCAAGATTTAAAAGCAACAGAAGTGACCGAAAAAGACCGAAAACACAGCGTTAAATAAGCCTTTCAACTAATTTTTTAAGTTGCACATATAGTAAAAAATATTTCATTGATAGATTTATAGGTATATGAATTTATCAAAAAAGATAATAACTTGTGCATACAGTTAATTAAATCATTCAAATTTTTTATTATTTATAATTGAAATGTACGATGTTGTGTTTTAAGGACAGGTAACTCAGGTGTGAAAAATGACCAACTAAGTGAGGATTTATGAGTTATCGTTTATAGGAATGACATATAGCATACTTCAGCATTGGTATTGTTATGTACACAAAAGGGTTCCTTACATTGTTTTGTACACAGAAAGCGTTGATCAAAAGTATTTAAAAGAGAATGCCTTCACTCTACCTGAAATAACAGGGTCAAATGAATGGGGAACAGACTATATTCAATATTTTTAACTCTCTTTGACGATTGTTATGAAGAAGAAAATATAATGTCATGCTTTTTTGTGCGCACCTTTGCGCTTCCTATATAAATATATATATTTTTACAAGTAAATGCAACAATTATTTATCTTATTTGTGTTACCTAGCACGAAGAAGAACGACCGAGTATAATCATTTAATCAGGTTAGAACTAAGAAGGAGGGTAGATTTCACTTTTTATTTTAATTAAAAAATATACTTATATCTACTTAAACGGTGTCCGCATTTATACAGTAAAAAGTTTTAACATTAGTACTAAATTTTAAAACCACTGGATTCTATTGAAAGCAAAGAAACGACTTGGGAAATGCTAAAAACTGTCTTGCATATAAACAGTTAAAAAGTTTCAGCAACGAGTTATCGTTCTAAACAGTAAACCCTAGCGGCAATTGAAAGGACTACGTTAAATGCAGTCATCCTTTGTGTCAACCGATATCTGGTTTTGTCTTCTATTTCGAAAGTGTGTATTTTATGCTGATATTCATTTTAGTCTTGGTATTTATTTTTTTGCCGTTTTTTTGATTGCCATACAAAGATATATATGTATATATCTATATTAAAAGTGGCGTAATCTTTTCAGCTTTCATACTTTTCTTATCTTGGCTTCGCTATAATCTTGAATTTACCTTTTAAGACATTTCAACAAACAGTTGTTCAATTAATAATCTTGACATTCCAGTTCCAAAACTCACATATTCATTGGGGTTTAAAAAGTATTCATCCGTGTCATATTTCTCAATGTTTGACCTTCCCATGTCCTCAGTGTTCATAATTTTCTGTTTTTCTTAGGTTTACGAAATAGTTGAGGCTCTTTTCATGTAACTTCGATTGCTGATACGAATTATAAATCAGTTGCATTTCATGCCGTTTCGATCTTTTAAAAGTTTAAAAAAAAAATAAACTCGTTGCCTAGAATTACAAGCACTGATCAATCATTCCACGTCTCTCACATGTGATACATTTTAATTCACAGGTTTTTTTGTCTTCAAGAAAGGAGCGTACTCAGCGTCATTTCCTCAGGTGCTATCTGAACTCTGCCCAGGTAATTTACATCTATCATATACCGTCATTGGTTCATCATAATTTACATCTACCATATATTGTCATCAATTCATCATAATTTACATCTATCATATACCGTCATTGGTTCATCATAATTTACATCTACCATATATTGTCATCAATTCATCATAATTTACATCTATCATATACCGTCATTGGTTCATCATAATTTACATCTACCATATATTGTCATCAATTCATCATAATTTACATCTATCATATATTGTCATCAATTCATCATAATTTACATCTATCATATACCGTCATTGGTTCATCATAATTTACATCTACCATATACTGTCATCAATTCATCATAATTTACATCTACCATATTTTGTCATCATTTCATCATCCTTTACATCTACCATATATTGTCAACAAATCATCATCATTTACATATTTCATAAATATATATAACAATATTATTGTTATCGATTCTTCATAATTTAAATCAACCATATTTTGCTATCAATTCATCAAAATTAACAACCATTTATATATTATCAGCAATTCATCATAATTCACTTCATATTGTCATTAATTCTTCGTAATTCTCATCTACCATTAAATATATGGAGAACAGTATTCAAGGTCAAAAGTCCATTAAACAATACGAATTTAAAGCAAAGCAAACATGGACCTCAAAAACATCGGAGATAAGATCAGGTGTCATGGAGGAGTAAGCATTCCTTGCCGACTGGTCGCCGTGTGCTCCTTGTCATGATTGGGAAGTAAAATCCGTCGATAATTCAGTGTACCATATATTGTCATCAATTCATCAGAATTTAAATCTACTATGTATTTTTATCAATTTATCGTAATATATTGTCAGCAGTTCATCATAATTTACATTTTTCATTTATTTTCATCAATGCATTATAATCACATCTTCCATACATTTTCATCAATTCATCATAATTCAAATCTATATATTTCATCAATTTATACTTTTAATACACCGATCAAAGCAGCATCGATAAGTATTAACTCGACATTAAAATATATCGACGACGTATTGTCAATTAACAATAGTAATTTCCATTCCTACGTCGATACAATATATCCTGGAGAGCTTGAGATAAAGGATACCACAGAGTCTGACACATCTGTTTCATACTTGGATATTTTACTTGAAAAAGACGTTAATTGTAATTTAACAACCAAGCTATATGATAAACGTGATGAGTTTAACTTTTCTATCTTCAACTTCCCTTACTTATACAGCAATATACCTTCATCACATGCATACGGAGTGTATACATGTATATCTCAGTAGATTCGATACGCAAGAGCATGCTCTATGTATGAACAATTTCTAAAACGAGATAAATTATTGACAAGCAAGTTGATGAAACAAGAATATCAGCAGTCTCGTTTAACGTCATCATTTCGTAAATTCTATGGTCGATACAATGACTTTGTCAGCAAATACTATTTATCATTAAGTCAAATGCTGACTGACGTTTTTCATACTAATTGTTAGTACATTATTTATACATTGAATTGACGAGGGATTTTTCCGTTATTTCCCGATCATGACAAGGAGCACACGGCGGGTCTGACCGGTCAGCAGGGGATGCTCACTCCTTCATGGCACCTGATCCCATCTCTGATGTTTCGGAGGTCCGTGTTTGCTCTGCTCCTATTTTGTATTGTTTTATGGACTTTGATATTGAATACTGTTCGTTATCTCTACATGCAAATCGCATGAAGTTCTGATAATAATTATACAATGTAGGTACAAAAAGCCTAAAACATTCTACAATAAAGATTCAATTTAAGAAGAGGAAAGAATTTGAAGTATTTAAAAATAATGGTCATTTCTAGTAAATTAAAAGTACAAAAAAGCATATCAAATTATTGCTATTTAAATTTTGAAAATTAATCTAAAGGACTAAAATCTATAGTAATTTAAAAGAATAGTTCACTTAAATTAACAATGGTTTAGCAATACATCAAGTTTTTACTAAAGCTAATTTTTTTTTTAATGCAATAGCTAATCAATTTATTTGATTTAGATTATGATTTAAGATTGTTACGTTTTATTTTGGTATATAACGACAAACAATCTTCGTAAATTTAAAGAAACTATTACAGTACTTGTATGTTACCTAAGAGATTCCAACATTTACATCGAAGGCACGTAAAGTAAACTAAGATGAAATCAAATAAATTCCATCAACATAATTTTTTTTTTCATTTTGTAAGATTCTGGTTTTTACAATTAAAGTTACTGATATCAGAGACTATAAATACAAAACTTTTTTGTGCAAAATGTTGGGTCTTTTTTTCGACTGATGATTTGGACAGATACATGTAAATATTTTAAAATACTTACAGAAATGACACCAGAACGCCTTCAAGAAAAAGTTAACGTCCTTAAAACCAACCTGACAGTTAATCGAAAAGACACCAACAAGTTCAGACGCACCCTGATCAGCGCACCTGATGACAGACGCTCAGCTAAGAACCTAGGCCTGGTGGGTGTGGTCGTCATCTGCCTGGTAGCCGGGGTCATCGTCTTTTTTGACTGTGTCAATGTTGTGCAGCGTGTAGCATGTCGTCTACGTGTTAAAGTTGACTGACTTTTATCTTTCAGAAGATAAAATCATGCAAAAACTGTTTTAAAAAAGTGACCGATTACTTTTATTCTTCTGAACTGTGTTAACTGTTAATATGATTAAGTTAAAGGGTCTGTTTTTTTTAATGTTGGTATGTGTTGGGGGGTAAATATATTTTTGCAGTATATGCATATACTGATATTCTGGAAACATCCTAATCTCTGTTTAAATATATGTTATCGATTGATTTTTTTAATGATCAAATTTATTAATCAATTGTCCAATTAATGAATGTTATTTGTGTAATAAAACTAATCATACGTAGGGGTTGCGTTTTTTTCAAATTTTACGTGGTTCCTTTGCGAATTCATCCGTGAAATGGCCGCAAATATTGGCGCTTCGCGTAAGACTTGTTCGTCAGTTATACGGTATTTGAAATGACTTCTACTTCAGAACATGGTTTTAGTTTAATTTTAATTTCTAATATGAATATGAATGAAACAAATCTATATTTCAATAAAGTGAAAAACGCATATCAACTAACCAATCAATTTAAGCGCTAGATAAAATGCATTATATTTAAACATGGCACCCAAAAGACCAATTTTCTAATTATCACAAAAAGGCAGTTGAAAGTATTGCATGCAGAATACAACATGAGAATTCTATCAACTAACCAATCAATTTAAGCGCTAGATAAAATGCATTATATTTAAACATGGCACCCAAAAGACCAATTTTCTAATTATACTCAGAATACAACATGTTGTCTTTTTTATCGTGTCCAAAGCTACGTTTATCTCGCGGAAATATACTTCAATCCTGGAATTTCATAAGATATCCAATAAAGAGCTCCTGGGAGAATACAACTCTAATTCGTTGATAGAATGTGCTGTCCTGTGTCAAAGCTCGTGTGGATTCTTGGGATACAGCCCTCAGTTAAGGAAGTGCCGTCTACACAAGAAAATCATCACGCCCGAAATGTCGGACGAGGCCAATTGGAGATATTATTCGCATCATTGCATATATTATATGTTAACTTTAGTTTTACACATTCAAGCCAAGAATTTCTACACAGGTCCTTGATTATAATCGCAATCATTTCGGTTTCAAGAAAATAATGAGTTCAATTTTCAACCTGTATCATAATGTTATTTTGAGTAATTTTAGAAACACTTATATTGTACCTTAGTTTGTAGTTCTTTGTTTGATAGAACGTTCTCGAGCTTGTTCTGATATTAAGTTAATCAAACTTGTATTTTTGGTTGTTTTATCATTACTAATCAGAAAATGTATTTTTAATTAATTAAGCAATGACTCTAAGTCTTGGCCAAATTATTCGAGTATATACTGGGTTTGGGCCAGTTTACATTCTATAATCCGCAAAGCGGATTGTAACGTGTTCAGGAGTCCATACCTTGTTGATTCCAAAACTGCGGATTTGGATTGATATTATTAACAAATCATTTTCCTCTTAAATACTTGTATCAAATGATTGGCCTGCAAATATGTACGGATATGACCCTTTCCTTTACTTAGGACTAAGTAAGTCCTAATTTACTACATGTACTAGTGGTCAGCCTCTGACAACAAAAGATACTGAATTGTCCTAATTCAAGACTAACAGTCATCCACTGCTATGAGAGACTTACACTTTCTAGGAAGGTTACCAGGCAGACCTCTGAGTGTTGTCCTCCCTTTATGGTCGGCCTCGAAATGGTTAGTCACACAATAATTCTAAAATAAAATTTATTGTGACTAACTTGATTGCTGCAAAACTTAGCGACGCTCGCTTAATTAACTTTTGTTTATGTCACGTGATCTGTTTAGGCATTCAACCTATGAAACCAATTGGTCTAATAAGAGTCATTCCTTATAATTTAATTTCATTAAACAACTGTAATTGTAACATTTCATTGCTTTTTATTAGTTCAAATGCTCAATAAAACAACCCTAGTAACAGACGTGTTGTGAAGCGAAACTTTAAGGTAGAAACTTTAGATCTGTAATAGAGCTAAACTTAATTACAGGCAATCCTTTAATCGATACTTTAGGGGGTATATAATCACATGAACAATGCAAAATGATTATCACGTCGCATTGTTTACATTAAGGTTTCGTCAAAGGTCAACATGTCCAAAAATTTATTTTTACCATAGCCCCAAAACTATGTGAGGAATAAAGTTAAAACTTCTACGGTTTATAAATTTTTTATTGATTAACAGATGGAAAGTATCAATTGATATAAAAATACCTGGAAAAAATATTAATGGAGAAAAATTCTTTTTAAAAATGCATATATTTTAAGAAAAATACACCTAATTAATTCCGTGCTCTTAACGAAGGGCAAGTTGGAATTGGATAGCCTCTGGAAAGTTGTTTTTCCTGTTTAACTTGTCCAAATGTTAAGACTTGAAAGTTAAAGTACATTGCAAATGGCGGATTCTATAGGGGCCTTGTCTTTATACATGTCATGCTTTCAATAACAGCCTTTCAGAGACAATTCACGTCCAACTTGCCCTTCAATGATAAACATATATTATTTCTGCAATGATGGTTTTCACAAAAAGGATAAAATTAAGCATGTGCATTTTTCTTTAAATATGCACATTTTCTTATACAGTTTTTCTCAAAGAATATCTTTTTAAAAATATTTGTTATCAAGTGATACTTTCTATCTATTAATCAATGATATATTTATAAACTGTAAACGTTTTGACTTTATACCACACATAGTTTGGAGCTATTGTAAAAATAATTTTTTAGACAAGATTTTAATTAAGTTGGATTGCTCATTTCATGTCACATGGACACATTTCTATTTTTTTCAGCTATACCTTCTGATTGTGAGGACCTTTGTGAAGCTGGTTACAGCAGTTCAGACGTGTATCAGATTAACCCGTACCATAACCAGTCCTGTTACAGTTATCTGTGATATGTATACACGGAAAGGCGGGTGGAAAGTAGGTTATCGATATATAAAGCAATGGCTTCATGACATGTAATCTGGAATTCGTGTCTTTTTTATTAGAGTTTTTTTTAACGAGTCAGGAAGCATGTTTTCTGAGTCAATTCAAAAATAACCATTATTTACTGCATATCTTTTCAGGATAATCCAAAAACGAATAAATGGGAATCTGAGATTTGACAGGAATTGGGCGGACTATAAAAGTGGTTTCGGTGCTCCGGAACACAATGTTTGTATTGGATTGGTAA
>NW_026922970.1:2500-20373 GCF_032062105.1 Saccostrea cuccullata
CCGACAACAACAACGCCGACAGACAACGGACAAATTTTGATCAGAAAAGCTCACTTGAGCCTTTGGCTCAGGTGAGCTAAAAATCAGTGTTAAATAAAAAAAAATTTATGTTAAGAAAAAATAATGAAAACTAGAGAATCATTGCATTTTTTGATGTTGTCAATGAGTACCTTTTTAATCGTCGAACACTGCGAGTACTAGCTACATGTAAAACATTTCACTAATTTTAGGTACTGTTGATCTATTGATTACATTGTAATGGATCATATTGTTTCGATTAGTACTCAATCGGAAGATGAAGACAGTAACCAGGTTACTAAATATTGTCCAATTTGACAACATTATTTTTTGTGAATAAAAAATCTTGCTACAGTAAATCTGGGTTATAACAAAGTCACTTAAGGAAATACTTCCCTATACCTGTAATTTGTTATTTCCGCATAAGGAATTCGATAAATTTATTAAGCTGGGGATCCAATTAAAAATAACTTTGCTGTATCCATGAATTGGCTCTACATCCTTATTTGTACTAAACAAGTTTTGCTGTATTTTCTTAATAAGTTTTAACACCCATTATGATTATTTTCATTATAGAGATTATACCTTGAAAAGATTGTATACTACAATTTTCCATTAAATCTTACATGTGAAACTGATAGCCACTGTTTGTCAAACCACTTCCTCAGTTGTTGATTGTTCAGCCAATGAATGCTTTCTTTAAGGCTGCCTACAGCTTCTTTGTATTCTGTTGCAGAATTGGCATTAGCTATTCCTCTCATTCTGTAAAAAGTATAAGCAAAAAAAAAAATAATTATATTTAAACAATGCACATTTTCCAATTAATTTTACCATGAATCATTCTCTTTAGAATTTTGCATTACAATAATTAAAAAAAATATATGCAAAAGAGAAAATACACACACAATTAAATATGAAACAAATTACTGGGTACAATAATCACATGTGTACACTTACAGTTCAATAACCTCATCCTGATTTGAACCAATGCCATGCTTTATCTGTTTCAACCACCGTGTCCATGATTGTTCACGATGAAAAGAACACAGATATACAGTACAGTCTGTTAAAAAAGCAATTCATTAATTAAACATAATATCATAGGATTTCAGTGATTAAAATATTTGGTTTACAATGTGATAAAATACACTTGTAGAATATCACCATAATATACTGGGGTACATATTTTTTTTTTTACCTTCAAATACTTCCTCAACTGCTTGGATTTCCCTTTCATCATAGTCAGTCATGAAATAGCTAGGATTCCATCCCGGATTCCATTCCTTAATTTTTTTTAAGCCCTCCTGAATAGACTTTTTTGTTTCGGTCACAACAACAAAAGAACCACAAATGGAATGCCCAACATTAGTTTGCACACAAATGAAAAAAAGAGGAAGGGCATACTTTGAGGTCTTATATGTGGCATCCATGATGCAAATGTCTCTCCCATACAAGTTTAAGAGACGTTTTTGCCAGGTGGTCTGGTGAACAAACAGAAAGTCCTCTGATGGAATGTCTCCATGGGTAGTGGTATCATATCTGTGTTTGAAAAATATATCCCTAATACATACAAAGGAAACTTCTACATCATTTTATCAGAAGCAATTAGGTTTGAAACTTTTGATAAACTTACGATGTCCTAAGGAAGAAGTTGTCCTCTGGATTACTCTCTTGCCAGGTCTCCACCAGAGACTCGAGGTTCAGCTGGTCATCTTTGGAAAACCTAGAAGCAATCATTCATTATTGCACATCAGAATCTGGGATTCAGTTGCTTATATACTAATGGAAATTTTTAATGAATAAAACCTCATAATTAAAGAAATATATATTCTTGCTTAAGTCGACCTTTGATGAAAGGTAAATAATCCTACTTACTCTTAAGTTTACATACGAAATACAAATTAGGAACATTTATAATTCAGTACCTCAAGCTGTTAATGGCAATATCCATGTGGTTTTTAATGTCCTTGTCCAATGGAAAAAATCTTCTGTTAGTTCTGGGAATATCCTCATCTGGACATAAGTCATTTTTCACAGAGATTAGTAGGTGTCTCTTCATTTCAGAAACATTTCTCACCCCATCAGCTACAAGTTCTTTTATGCGTGTAACTAATCTCGGATCAATGCGCTGAGTAAATCCTGCAAACTACAAGGGAAAAATTTTGTACTATTTTTAATAATTCAAAAAGAAAATTTATTCTGAAAATGAAATATTGTAATATAGTATACAAAGTATCTAGAATTCTGGTTACTGATGATTAACACTTACCTCTCCAGTAAGGTGGTTCTTGTGGTCTTTGACACTTGGATATGACACCAAATAAACAAGGGATTTTTGAATTGTGTCTCTGTTCGCAAAAGCTTGTTTGAGATTTCTAGATATCTTCCTTTTCATCAATTTGTTGTTATATGAATCTACCTAAAAAAGACAAATAAATATGATATGTATTTAAAGACCCAAAGCAGTACTATCCAAATTATGTATATATGAAAAAATGAAAAATTTACCTTGAAATCAGGGAATTTCATGATGGCTCTTATTCTTATTGTTGCTGGACAAGCTTGCTTTTTAGACATTTGGATTTTCTTACGTGCTTTTCCTTTATTAGAGTAATCATGGTCTCCAGGTTTCTATCAATGACAATAAATCACTTACAATAAGTTTGTGATCTACTTTTAATATTGAGCAGTACCAAATATTTGGTGGAAATATTGTATATCTTCTTTTTTAAATTATTTATTAACTTACCTTATAACTGTGCAAGATTAGTACTTAATAAAAATACTGTCCATAAATTTCTTTTAAACATCCAAACACTTAATTTTTTTTTCATAATTAAGCCACTTGTCTATATGTTAATTTTTATTTTTCAAGTAATTTTTTTTATGAAAGATTACATACAACAATTACATGTATCAGACAAACATACTGTAATTACAGGGTTATTTTGCCCCATGTATTTTTTGCCCTTTTACATTTGTGAACAATTTTGCTCCATTTAAAATTCGCCCTGTCATAGTTTTTATAGCAATCATTATGTAATTCCTTGAATTCACCCCTTTTTAAATTTGTTCAAATAAGGGTAAGGCAAAACGGGCAAAAATAAAACAGGATGAAAATTTCCCTGTATACAGTAACTATTAAAGATCTCTCAATCACAAGTTATCTATATTTACAATACCGGGTACATACCGTATAAGTGGAAATTTTAGCGAAGATTTAATTTTGGCATTATTAGCGAGGGTGCTGAGATCGCTAAAATTGAATATCGCTAAAAATGAATTGTTTTTATTTGCAATAGCTTCTTCAGTGACCATTTTCAAATCGCTAAAATTGAATATCGCTAAAATAAAATACTAGTTTTTAAGGAAAAATCGCTAAATTTGCGTCTCGCTAAAATTTCCACTTATACGGTATATTTCAGTTATATTTCTACAGTTCTCTTCAAGGTTTGTTGATTAAAAAACATTGTCATTTATCATTTACTGTAAACCAAATTTTATTCGGGAAAACATTATTTCGCGATTTACCAGGGGTAAACTAGTTGGCGACTTATTTTTCACGACCTGGCCTTTTTAGGTTCTCTTGTTAATAGACACATATAGACTTTAAGAACCTGTTCGTTGCGAGAAATATTGGCAATGACTAGGCTCTCGTGAACTTCGCAAAAATTTCTAGAATGCAAATAAAAGTTGGTTTACAGTAATTAAATAATGCATACAAATTATTACTTTTTATGAAAATTTTAAATGGTTTATTACTCTACAATCCTCCAAGAACTGAAATTCCCTTCAATAAATTATTTTTTCTCCTGCCACAAACATTTCACTTCATCAAAATATATTTCAATCTGATTTTATAAAAAACAAAATCTGTTAGTACTTCAAAAGCAAGACAACTTACACATCTTTGTTTTTTTTTCTCCTTTGCTCTCCTCTGTCTATCTGGTCCATGGTGACATTCTTTTACCATCCATCCTATGTTGATGTAAGGAGTGCCATCAAATTCAACAGAAGGACTAACTGTTTCTTGACAATCTTGCCAAAGAATTTTGTGACCATTTAAAGATGAAACATCTAAAATGTAACATTTAAAAAGTGTGACATAATTTTCAATATAAAAAATGCAAATGTAATTGTAAATCACAAACTTTTTATTCTAAACATTTGAAAGGGTTCTGGTCACTTACCAGTTCTGTAGTACTCGGTAAACCTTATCAATAGCCTAGGGTTCAGTCACTTACCTGTAATGTAGTTCTCGGTAGACCGTATCAATAGCCTAGGGTTCGGTCTCTTACCTGTCCTGTAGTACTTGGTAGACCATATCAATAGCCTAGGGTTCGGTCACTTACCTGTCCTGTAGTACTCGGTAGACCGTATCAATAGCCTAGGGTACTGGACTCTTACCTGTCCTGTAGTACTCGGTAGACCGTATCAATAGCCTAGGGTTCGGTCTCTTACCTGTTCTGTAGTACTCGGTAGACCGTATCAATAGCCTAGGGTACTGGTCTCTTACCTGTCCTGTAGTACTCGGTAGACCGTATCAATAGCCTAGGGTACTGGACTCTTACCTGTCTTAGTACTCAGTAGACCGTATCAATAGCCTAGGGTACTGATCTCTTACCTGTCCTGTAGTACTCGGTAGACCGTATCAATAGCCTAGGGTTCAGTCACTTACCTGTAATGTAGTACTCGGTAGACCGTATCAATAGCCTAGGGTACTGGACTCTTATCGGTCCTCTAGTACTCGGTAGACCGTATCAATAGCCTAAGGTTCTGTCTCTTACCTGTCCTGTAGTACTCGGTAGACCGTATCAATAGCTTAGCTTACTGATCTCATACCTATCATGTAGTATCGGTTTACTGTATCAATAGCCTAGGGTACTGGACTCTTACCTGTCCTGTAGTACTCAGTAGACCGTATCAATAGCCTAGGGTTTGGTCACTTACCTGTAATGTAGTACTCGGTAGACCGCATCAATAGCCTAGGGTACTGGTCTCTTACCTGTCCTGTAGTACTCGGTAGACCGTATCAATAGCCTAGGGTACTGGACTCTTACCTGTCCTCTAGTACTCGGTAGACCATATCAATAGCCTAGGGTTCGGTCACTTACTTGTCCTGTAATACTCAGTAGACCGTATCAATAGCCTAAAGTACTGGACTCTACCTGTCCTGTAGTACTCGGTAGACCATATCAATAGCCTAGGGTACTGGAATCTTACCTGTCCTGTAGTACTCGGTAGACCGTATCAATAGCCTAGGGTACTGATCTCTTACCTGTCCTGTAGTACTCAGTAGACCGTATCAATAGGCTAGGGTTCTGGTCACTTACCTGTCCTGTAGTACTCGGTAGACTCTATCAATAGCCTAGAGTACTGGACTCTTACCTGTCCTGTAGTACTCGGTAGACCATATCAATAGCCTAGGGTACTGATCTCTTACCTGTAATGTAGTACTCAGTAGACCGTATCAATAGCCTAGGGTACTGATCTCTTACCTGTCCTGTAGTACTCAGTAGACCGTATCAATAGCCTAGGGTTCTGGTCACTTACCTGTCCTGTAGTACTCGGTAGACCGTATCAATAGCCAAGGGTACTAGTCTCTTACCTGTCCTGTAGTACTCAGCATTAATAGCATAGGGTACTGATCTCTTACCTGTCCTGTAGTACTCAGTAGACCGTATCAATAGCCTAGGGTATTGGACTCTTACCTGACTTGTAGTACTCGGGAGACCGTATCAATAGCCTAGCCTAGGGTACTGGACTCTTACCTGTCCTGTAGTACTCGGTAGACCGTATCAATAGCCTAGGGTACTGATCTCTTACCTATTTTGTAAGTATCGTTTAAGTGACAGAACTGTGTGAACTTTAAATGCAGTGTGAATTAAGATTTGTTTTTTAGTAATTGTACTGAATACATGTAAATTTATAACTTTACTATTAAGATCTATAGATGCTTTAAGTTTCAATAAATGTAATTTTTTTTTGGACCCAAGACTGGCAAGAGTTTATTTTCTTTGTAGCTGTATGTCATGTAGCCTCCATTTAAGTAATATTCACAGCAAGTAAATCTTACCTCCGGGTTGCAAACTGAAGTGACTTTTGTTACTTATCCTCTGTGTGATGAACCGCGATGTTGTGTCCCGCTCTAAATTTTCAATAAACGATTCTAACTTTTGGTAGCAATGTGCGACATGATGGCATGGGATTGTTTACATTAGGAACGCGCGCGAAATCATTCAAAATAATTCGGACAAGAATTAGTCGGATTATTTAATTAAATCGTGTTGTTATTGTTACACAAATAATAATCAAAATATCAACGAATATAGTTTAATTTAAGTAATAAATCTTCTTGAATACAATGACCCATACATTTTTTTCAATAGGATATGAGCTCATGATCGAGCTCACAGGCGCCCGTGATCGCGATGTATTTATTTATTTATTTTTTTTTTATTTTATTTATTCAATTTGACAAAAACCACATGTGGCGCAAGTCATACATACAGTAAACAAATATAAAATATATAGTCACATAGATTTTCTTATATTACATGCATCACGTATGAATTTACAAATATTCCTTGTAGAATTAACATCTGCTGGATTAAGAATTTCATAAGATATACAGGTTTTATTAAAAAGTGTACAAAATTCACTTCTTAGTTGTTTATATAGAGGACATACAAATAAAAAATGATGTTCATCTTCAACGACATTTTTACAATTAATACAAAATCTTTCATCTCTTGGTATAATTGGGTTACAATATCTGCCAACCTCTATCTGTAATTTGTGAGCACTTATTCTCAATCGAGTCAAAAATTTATTGAAATGAAAACAATACAAAAGAATACATTGTGCAAATTACTTTTCCCTTTTTGTGATCAAAATTTTCCTATGTCAAGGACTACAATTAGCTTTGTAATAATATGTGTGTATATGAATGAAAAAATTCCGGGAATAAAATGATAGATCGGATTCCTTTTTTTCTTTAGATTCACCTCATAAATATTCATGTATACCTCAGGCTCGTGATATTTAGACATTTACCTATATACAGCACTGACTTCCGGAAGTTCTAAAATATTACAAGGACTTTGTTAAAATATAAATTTAAATATAAATAAAATATAAATTTACAGAAAACAAAATTCTCTTAATGATGAAAAGCTATTTTTTCTGTTCCTGATTTTAAATAGAAAATACATCTTGAATAAGTTAATTTCTTAATATATGAATGTAATTTAATACTACTTGTATAAAATATTTTTTTTAATATTCAGTTTTTGCCTTATAAAAATTAATTACTGAGTTAAAGTGCGCTTACAAAAGGGAAGCAACTTGTTTCATTGCGCGTCTTCACGCCCAAGTTTAACTCCGTTTGTTCAATGCACCACATGCATTTTTGATGCTGAGGCTGAGAATAAACCAAGGTAAGCTGATTAATATTCTTTTGTTTTATTTTATATACAGTGATCGATTTTATTGAACAATAATAGATAATATTCTCAAATTGGTTAAAAACATGCATTTTGCATAATAATTTCTTTTTAAAAAATGAAAATGTACACTCCAATCTTTTTCATCGGGGTAAAGAACAGAACAGAATATTTATGTCTAATTTAAAGTCCCAATACTTAACTTGTTTCTGGTTCAATAATGCCGTTCCGAAGACTCATAAGAAGCGTGTAATTTATATGTAAATTAAACTAGAAAAAATTGAAAATGAATCTACTTTGGTCAAAACTCGCCCAAAATGCATTTTATATGTTCAAGGTCCCGAGTACCTTTTAATCCTCTACCAAAATTTGAATGTTTCAATTAAAGTTTGCATGTATGTCAATTTATAGTGATGTACTCGTTGGCAATTGGAAATTGTTGGTGAAATACACGTGTTTTTAACTTTGAAAAGGGTTTATTGATGCTAATATCAAGACAGGAGGACCACGGGCCATATAGATCACCTGAATATCATGTAACAACTTTCAAACAGTTGAATTTAGTTCCTGTTTAAAACCAAAAGCTATGAAATTCACAATTTCGAAAGTGGCACTATTGTTTGTCATAATTATATTCTTAGCATGCTTGCTCTATTTACTTATTACTCTGAGGCAGATCGCATTAACTTCCACTTTATCACCAGTTGTGCACCCCACCCCACAGTAACCACTGACCCTGGGGCCACATATTTCAAAATTTTGGAAATATACATGTATTTTACTTCATCAGAAATGATAAATTAATACCAAAGAGCAGATTTCGAAGCATTAATTTATTTTCAGACTAAGTAACCACCCCCCACCAAAAAAAACAAAAAAACCCTGACCCAGGGGCCATAAAATTCACAGTTTTAGAAGAGGCACTCTTGTTCATCATAATTATGTACTTATTTAGTTTGTTTAACACCCAGAAGCAGATCGTGAAGAAAATTTTCAAAGAATTCTGTATTTTCACTATACATGTATAATCAGTAGAGCTCCACCCTAACACAAAAACCCCCGGCCCATAGGTCATGAAATTCACAATTTTTGAAGATACATTCTTGCTTATCATATCTATGTACTTAGTTAGTTTATTAAATGCCAAGGAGCAGAGAAGAAGATTTTAAAATAAATAGTGCATTTTCGCTATATAAATATTTATCCCACCCTAGCACTATAATCCCTGATCCTGAGGCCATGAATTTCACAATTTTGGTAGAGGACTCAATGCTAATTACAATTACGCCAACACTTTGACTGCTTGATGTCCAAGAGTAAAGAAGAGTATTTTTCAAAAGATTGCATTTATATCAGTGGTTTTGGTCGCACCTCTTAGGGCTCAGGAGGGCCAGGATGGCAGGGGCCGTGGAATTCAAAATTTTTGTTTCCCTTAACCCATAAATGCTTTGTGGCAACATTAGTTGAGCAGTTGCAGAGAAGAAGCTGAAAATGTTTAAATGTTAACGGACGACGGAAAAAATCAAATAAACAGTATCAATAGACCACCTAAGTTTACTCAGGTGACCTTAAAAATATTGTTTTAATGCATTATGATTTTAAGAAAAGTCATGATAAGGTAATTAGTAAATGATCAATTCCTGCACAAGTCCTGTTTTCAGACAGCGTTGATTACTATACATTTATTGACTGAGTTCGAGGGCAACATGCGTTTTGTTGGACCCAAGAACAAAACTGTCTGCCTGAGGCCGTTAGGCCGAAGGCAGACAGTTTGGTTCGAGGGTCGACAAAACGCATTTTGCCCGAGAACTCTGTCAATAAATGTTTTGTTATACCTTTAACTTTATCTTATATTTTTTAACATACATGTATTTTGTACTATATTCCGTAATGTAACATCAGGTCTGTCACTGTTTTACACCAACGAATGAAAATGAGATTAAGCTCCGCCCATTCTGTGACGTAAGCGGTCCAACATCTCTCCGAGCGGTCCAACATCGATTTTTTTTATGACCGCTCAGCAAAACATTAAATATGTTAGACTTTTTTCGTATAGATTTGTATGAGAACAAATTTTTAAAGGTATAACAATTTTAAATCACTCATTTTCATGAGGTCTATTTCTCGTGCTTTGAGAAATAATTACTTTTTCGAAGGATTTGATTTATATATCAAAAACAACTAATGACGGTATGTAATTCTAACATTTATTGGGGTAGGCACGTAGTAACATGGGAAAGGGACAGGGGGGCCTGTCCCCCACTTCTTTCCAAACATTACTTTTACTATTGAAAATGTTTATTGAAAGGCAAGTTGCCCCCCTTAAGTTTTACTAGAGTAAAGTGAAAAGGGGAAATGTGGTATTTTATGCAAAAAAAAGTATACTGAAAGAAGTTGATATTAAAAAATTGAAATATTTAATGGTTCTAAGTGTCAAGTGAAGGCCCTGAATAAGGCAAATTTTCCTGAATAAGGAAAGAAAACAGTACAGAGTATAATCTATATGTTGATTGCAATTCTGTATCTGTACTGGTACATCACAGTAACCCGTAGGGCTACCCGTGACGGAGAGAGGGAGCGTTTAATCACGCTGATGTTCTAGTGCAGACTTAAAGCTTTCTAGCTTAGGAGCGCGGACGACTTCTTCTTCCAAATGGTTCCACTCTATCGCAGTGCGCACAAAGAACGAGTTCTTGAAATGGTCTGTCTTTCCATCTGGTATTTCTACTGCTCTGCTATTATTTTTTATCCTGCTGTATATTATATTTGTTGCTTAGTAATCTTCGTACACTTTGGATCTGATGTTTCTTATCTGTTTTTAGAATCTGATGTATTGTTCGGATGTAATGGCTGGTATCTGCCCCTCAACCACTTTATAGAAAATACTGTAAACCAACTTTTATCGGCGTGCGAAAAATGCTGGCAAAGTTCGCGAAAGCCTTGTAATCGCGAATTTTTCTCGCCGTGAACCGTACCTTAGAGTCTCTACATGTCTATTAACTGCAGGTAAAAACTCAATCGCAAAAAATAATCGTCGCGAAGTAGTTTACCCCTGGAAAACCGCGAAATAAAGTCATAAAGTCGTCGCGAATAAAAGTCGGTTTAATTACAGTATTATACATTTATTGACTGAGTTCGAGGGCAACATGCGTTTTGTCGGACCCAAGAACCAAACTGTCTGCCTGAGGCCGTTAGGCCGAAGGCAAACAGTTTGGTTCGAGGGTTCGACAAAACGCATTTTGCCCGAGAACTCTGTCAATAAATGTTTTGTTATACCTTTCATTTTATTTTATTTTTTATATATATATTTACACGTATTTTGTACTTAATTCCGTGATGTAACATCAGATCTATCACTGTTTAACACCAGCGAATGAAAATGAGATTAAGCTCCGCCCAATCTGTGACGTAAGCGGTCCAACATCTCTCCGAGCGGTCCAACATCTCACTCAGCGGTCCAACATCGATTTTTTATGACCGCTCAGCAAAACATTAAAACTGTTAGACTTTTTTTGTATAGAATTGTATAGGAACAAATTTCTAAAGGTATAACAATAGACGTTGTTGTTGATGTCTTGTTTCTAATAAGGGAAGGTCAAGTTCTTTGAGCATCTTTGTCATTGTGCCCTCTTCCCTTGCTTTATAATCTTTTGATATGAATCTCGCTCCTCTTCTTTGTATATGGATTCTAGTTATTTTGTTTCTTGTTTGGTGTATCCTAGATGACAGCTCCATACCATTATAGATCTTACTAGTGCTATATATGCAATCTTTGAACATTCCCTTGGGCAATGTTGTAAGTTCCTTCTTAGGAAGCCTAAGGTGGAGTTGGTTTTGTTTGAGATGTTGTTTATATTTTCTTTCAATTCAGGTCTTCTTGAATTTGGAGTCCTAAGTAAGAATTTGATGCCACTTTTTCTAGGGTGTGATTCTCAAGGGTGTATTGGTTATTTATCTTTTTACGCATGCTTAATATGTAGCATTTCTTTGCATTGAATCTCGTACCCAAGTCTGATGCCTATTTGCTATATTTTTCATACTTACAGATACGGTTGGAACCGTACACATAAGACATGGGGGGACAATACCTTTCACAAATGTCCATGAAACTATGCCAGGTATGTAAATACAAAACTAGCTAGCTGCAAAACTGTAGCTCTCCGAAAAAAATATATCAACAGACAGCCAGAGATTGCATTTTTTTTCAGACCGGTGAGCTACAGATCTGTAGCTAAAAATCTATGCTTATAAATTAATAAATTTTGCAAATAAACTTCGACAGGTTGGACACAACCTACCAAATGAAACGCTCTTACTTACCCCTCTAATATTACACTACATATAAGATAATGTCCGTAAACTATATTTAGATTTCACTCGGATCGTAAGTGTTGTACATAAAATTAAAAGTTAACTTCAATTTATTTATATTTATATAAAATAGTGCTTCATATTAACTTCTGTTGTGATTTTTAAGGCTGGGCTTACCTGGGAGAGAGAGAACGCTCCATCATAGAACGTCACACGGAAACGGACAGAATGTGGGCGTTGTCCGAGTATCGAGCACGTCACGGAAGTAAGACAATTCTAAAAAAGTAGATATTTTTCTTATTCTTTAGTTTTGGAAAGTTTTGGGGAAATCAATTTTGATTAAGTCAAGAAATGAATGGTAAATTAAATGTCCTCAAACAAATTCTTTTATAGTGAAATGTTTCCATTCTTATATGATATGATCTTGCAGGAGAATGTCCAACAGCGTTTAGATTCGCAAGATTTTTGGTTGAAATCGAAGGTAATACTGCTGGAACAAACAGAAGTATTTTAGGTATACTAGTAACACCTCTCTCTTTCTCTCTCTCTCTCTCTCTGTTTGCCGCTCTCTCTATCTCTCTCTATGTGAGGGGGTGTATTTTAGGTATACTAGTAACACTCTCTCTCTCTCTCTCTCTCTCTCTCTCTCTCTCTCTGTTTGCCGCTCTCTCTATCTCTCTCTCTCTATGTGAGGGGGTGTATTTTAGGTATACTAGTAACACCTCTCTCTCTCTCTTTCTTTCTCTCTCTCTCTCTCTGTTTGCCTCTCTCTCTATGTGAGGGGGTGTGTTTTTTTAAATTATAGTTTTAGTATTTCATTGCAGGAGAATTACGTCACAGAATCCGCGAGTTAGAGAACCGGGTAGAGGAACTTTCCAGAACACGGAGGCAGAGGGATATAAATGCCGTCCTTGACCTGAGAAACTGATGTGAAAACCGACCTTGACCCGAGAGACTGAAATGAAATAAAAGTGCCATATAATTACTTTTTTTTTTGTATAATGCTATTTATTTTTCTTAATATCATTTTGATATGATCGATATGAATGTTTGATGGTGTGGCTCATTTGGATGAATTCATTATATAAAATGTTAATAGTATTATTTTTGTAAAAAGTAACTTGTATAATACATATGCAGATTACGAAAATGTCTTCTATATTTTTGACAACATATCTTAAAATCTCAGCTTTATACAAATATTAAAGCTGAGATCTATATCAAGTAAAAAATTATGAAGCAGTCCCTTTAATATATTAAGAAAAACGATAGAAAATTATTACAGAAGCAAAAAAAAAAAGTTATATTACGTTAATCATAATTGATAAATTATCTTTCTTAATAAATTTTTAATAGTTTTCATTGTGTTTTACTGTTTTACTTAACCCTCTATATCCATTTAAAGTAAATTTGAATATGACATTTCAAAAAAGTAAAACAACTTGTTTGACATTAAAGTAAAGCAACTTGTTTTACATTTGTAAAAGAAAACATCTTACAATATTGTCAGCAACGATCTCTGTGGCCCTTAACACAGCATAAAATCTTATCTTTTTTTAGTTTTTGGGGGGCGTGCATCACTGCTCCCCACAGCCTTTCAAACCGGATATGAAATTAATACAAGTGACCAAAAATTATAGGCCACAGTCACAAGCACTTGTCTCGAGAATAATACATGTACATACATATTATAGGTGCCTGTGGTTAAAGTTTCCATATAATTATTCCTTCAGGCAATTTAAGATTAGTATAGGGGAAGGGCCGGGGGGTTGCAAATCCCAAGGGCGGATTCAGGGGGGTTTGGGAGGGTTCGGGAAAACCCCCCCACTCATTGATTTTTTTTTTTACAAGTGTCATTTTATCATTTTGTTGCATTGATAAGACTCTAATAAACATAAACCCTTTGTTTGTACAACTGTGAAATATACATCCACTACGTAACAGGAAATCACTTTCCGCTTGAACGCACACAATACACAGGTAATCAACAGAGAGAGTGTCTCAGAGATCGGGTAGTCCGTGCATCTAGTGAAGTCACAAGGTCACAGTACAATGTAATCAGGTACCAACAATAGAAAACTGCAAAGTTAAGGTGCTGCTCAGTAATATTCTTTTGCTGATAAAATGCATGTTTTTTAAAACTATGAATAAACTATTCTTCAGGGGCTTTTCTACCGTTTTAAAATTAAATTAAAATATTTTTTTTTACAAAACCAGGTTGGCTTATCAAACCCCTCTAGTTTTGACAGATTTTTCAGTTTATGGAAATTTTTTCTTTAATTAAGACAGTTTGAAATTTCATTAATTGTACACGTGTGTTTATATTCTAAATCATATTGACAGTATATACTCAAGTAAGTTGAAAAGCACAAGTTAGGGATTCTGAAAAGACTTCAATTTTTAATTTTTGTAGTGTTTAAAAATTTGGTATATTAGTTGTATCTTGGAAGTCAATTGACATAGGACTAAATTAATTGTAGGTGCATTTAAAGTAAACTAAGACAACTTGAAGTCAACTGCTTGCATTCATAAAATTGTCAGATTTAACATTTTTCTAAAGCAAAGTCTAAAGTCTTGTGTTAAAGTTAAATTAAATTGAAAACATTTTATTAAAAATTTGTGATGATCGGTCTTTAAAAAAGCTACAAAAAGTACCCCCAAAATGCTGGAAAATGCACCATTTAGAACCATTTAAAACAAAATTTTCTCGAACCCCCACCTATGGGAGGGGGACACCCCCTCCCATACCCTCCCCCTTCGGCCCTTTGGGCCTCAAAACCCCCCCACATGAACTTCTGGATCCGCCACTGAATCCCTAATCTTCACAGAATGTTATTTATTTGTCCCAACATCCAAGTAGATTTTCGAGTTTGATCAGTTGTTTCCCTTTTAAAACGTTATTTTTTTCGGTGCCATTTCTGTATTTTCCCATTTGAAATAATTTCTTGCTCCTCCGAGTCTAGACTGGTATTGCCTGTCTTTACCGTTTTTTTGCATACCTCCGAGTTTTGGTTTAATAATTCGGAAGAAATGATTTTGCTTAGATCATTTTGTAGTTACTGTGCAAAATATACATCCGGTAGTTACTTACCACAAAGTTGTCAAACTCAAAGGCATGTTTCATTGTTTGCATGTAATGAAGTCATGCTGAGGATTACTTACTGGTCTTAGATTTATTTTGTTATCATTTTGTAAAATCCAGAGCATTTAGTGACCACAGCAGACGAGTGTTAATAAGAATGTCTTTTCGTTATGGGAGGAGACTCATTGGCCAAGCCATTACACACTTACAAAGAGGATGTGAATTTTCTACAAACTTGAATCTTGGAAAACTTTTACAAAGAACGTACTATGCGGGTTCATTCCATTTTCGAAATAACTCCACTGACGGTAATACTAGTCAGGAAGTACCAGAAAGGAAATGGGGCCTGGAGTATGCAGGAGACGTCTTGGAGAAAATTCGATCAAATGATAAAACATTTTACTCAGTCTCGATAAAGGATGTTAAACAGAGAATCCAAAGGTTGTCGAGTGCACGGCTTTCAGATGAACAGATAGAACAGCTGATAGAAGAGGCTCCCTATTTTCTTCAAGGCAAAAACACAGAGTCCATTGTTAATGCCCTACAAGATCATGGACTTGGAGGATGTAGTATTTGTGCTATATTTTTGTCCTATGGAAGAATCACAGATGAAGACCCAGCCGTCTTGTCAGATTTATTGATGTTCCTAAGGAAAATTTATAAAACTGATAGAAAGTTCAACAAAGCCTGCATGTCCAGGAATTTTGTCCATGACCCCAGCTAAAATCACAGCAAAGATAAATGAGTTGCAAGAGCTTTTTAAGTCCAATGATGTTCTTGAATTGACTGTTCAGTCACCAGACATTCTTTTTGAAGATTGGGAGACAATTCAAGAAAAGTTTGATTATGTTTATCACACTATGGGGATATCCCAAAGACAGATGATGTATTCAGATATGTTCAATTATCCACTCCTCCACATTCAAACAAGACATGCTTTTCTTGACAGGGCAGGGTTTTATAAGAAAATTAAGAAGCATAAGGGGGAAATCAATACTAACCCCCTCCTTCAGGATATTTTAGGACTGAGCGATAAGTCTTTTGCCAAGAAATATGGAAATATGTCTGAATTGGATTACAAAACATTTTCACATTATTTTGCTTTAGAAGTGGAAGATATGACTAAATAAAGTGAAATATTTATATCAGTGTAGTCGTTATAGATTTTTACTCAAAATCCCACAAGCCAGTAGAGCAGTTTCAAAATACTGGGAAAATTTTAAAAGGGGGAGGGGATGAGAGTGTGTGAATCTACTATTAGGGCTGTGCAATATTACCGGTATATCGGTATATTGCGGTATTATCCACCACGATAATATATCGCGATATAAAAATCAGATACCGGTATTTCACGATATTTCTAAAAATATATAAAAACCTCCTTTATTGTAGAAACTGCTGAAATAATACTTGTAACTTCCCCAGGCCTTTTCAATCTAGTAATAAAAATACTTCGTCGGCTTTCAGAGGCAGATAGAGAGAATAGAGAGAGGAAGGAAGCTTTTCATTCACTGTCGCAATTTTAAATATATTACTTTAAAATAAAATCAATAATTAATAAAAAGACTTTTAAATAAAATTATTAAGAAAGAAAATATATAAAACATTTCTACAGGGTGTATACCATGTGTAATGCGGTTCTCAAAATCTCATGGAATCTACATGATCGACGATGAATGTTAAGTTCAAGATACATGTTACACATAAATGGCCATCCATATTTTCACTTGATACAGTGTCGCTTTTTATTATTTTTTAACAAGTTTCTTGCCATTTTAAACACCTTCATGCTATACCAGGAGCATGTATATTAAAACAAAAGAAACAGGCCAATGCAGTTCCTGATCGTATGTCATAATGTGAAATTAGGTCGGGTCAGACTAAAACACTAAACGCCCGAAAATAGGTCACAATTTCTTTCTGGCTTTAATTTTATTCAGTGACCACATAAAATTTCTATATAGTATGTATTGTTTTAATCATTAAATTACATTTTACGCTATTTCAATAAAACAACCCCCCCCCAAAAAAATATAAAGAATAAACTATGCATAAACTTTTTTTTCAATTTGAAAATACATCAGATGAGTAGATTTTGTTTTAATTTTTTTGCCTGGTTTTTGATTAACAGTCATTATAATTATGTGTGCGATTAATGACTTATCCCCCGCCTCCTTTAAAATTTATAGATAAATTTAAATAGTCTTTGAACTTGACAACATTTTAAACTTTCTGTACAAATTTATTAATGATAATTAATCTACAATATATCGCAATATATTGCAATTTTCAACGTAAAATATTGCAATATATCGCAATATGGTTTTCACTCGCAATACCCAACTCTATCTACTATTACATGTATCTAGGAATTTTTATTCATTCATTTATGGACTTTGTTTTGTAATAACAGAGTTACCTTTTATTTTCAAGCTTCTTCAAGTTAGCTTGTAACCAAATTTAAAATGATTTCGTTTTCAGCTGTACTTGTCACAGACCACAAGAGGTCACAGTGACCTATTTGATAACTATGCAATTTGTTTTAAAGCTCAAAGATGCATCACTTTACACGGTTTGATTTTTTAAACTTACAAGTTAAAAAATTATGAGCCATAAAAATCCGATACCAGATGGAAAAAATCTAAATTGGTGTATGCCTTTAATATACAAATCCTGTTTAGCTTTCACAAACATCTTTCAAATGCAAAATCTTGTGTAATTAATCAGTAGAGCTAAATAAAAAAAATCATAAAAATTCAGTTTTTATAAATATTGAAGATATACCCGTTATCACTGCCGCAGGGAAAATCGTACTACTGTTATTAATCAATGAATGGATCTCATTTCTGTATCATTTCCCCCCTACCTTGTGTTCACTGTTCCAATTAAGCCACTTTTCAATCTACATTATTTGAATGTTGTTTTGTCCCTCTAAAGAATTTTTCACTCATATCATCCATAATATGGTTGCACCACAACTTGTCAGTGGCGAAATGCAAATTTTAGCCTATACTTGG
>NW_026922971.1:0-20961 GCF_032062105.1 Saccostrea cuccullata
GCGAATCAAACTTAAATTTTTGTCAATTTAAAACAGATAGAAAAAGGCTTGATCGCGAAAATTAGTCGTCGTTAACTAGTTTACCCCTGGTTAATCGCAAATAAGTCGTCGCGAATAAAAGTTGGTTTACAGTATTATACTGGTATAATATGGCTGTTTGGGGTATACATGTAAAAAAAAAATCTATGTATACAAATTCTCAAGTCTCAAGTTCATGGTTTCATACTTAAAGGGAATATTTCTCTTTTCCACAGAAAAATCATTTCACATCAACAGTACTAGTGATTTGAAACAATTAAAATACTACACAATCCAAGAATGACCAGGACGAATACTTAAAATCCAGCAATTTAAATTAATCATGTACATCATTTTATGCATATATCTCCTGTATACTGTGCCATATACACAAATGGTAAATGCTATGAAATTAAATTTTCACGGCTTTAATTTATTATGGACTCTAAAAAAGGCATATAATATAAAGCTCTTTTTAAACTGTTTAATAAGATTTGTGTTTTCTGTCCCCTTTTGTAAACCCGTTAAACGTCGGCGATGTGTATTGCAGCTGACCGACTTTATCGGGGGAAGCGCGTTCTCGGTTACGTCCTTTGATGTGGTGACAATGTGACGTAGAATTTAAAGTTCTCGACAGCAAAGCGTAGCTCGTCACAAACAATGTAACCCTTTTAGGTTTTTTGCGATTGGCTATAAGTGAATCAATTTTTTCAATTAAATTCCTAAAAGTAACGAATATATTTGTGCCAAGGATACAAAAAAACATTTAAAACGAATATCAAACGATCAACATGAATTTTTGGAGGGGGTGTGTTGTACGTCCGTAACCCGGGATGTTACCAACAGTGGGCATGTACTTACAATGAGGCAAATTTGGCTTCAATTTCTAAAAATCTAGGCTTCTGTGTGATACTCCGTCCCGTAACAAAGGTTACACAGGTCAAAGTCATCACACTCACTGCACTCCCATCAGTCCCTTTTATGGGAGACGCCACAAGCATCACAGGTTACACCTTCGTGAACAACTGCTGTTAAATAAGTAATTTTTCTATTACAATTCTCTAGTTTCTTTTCTAAAGGATGATATCTGATCGTTTTATTGTTTAACTTAAAATGAGCTTTCTCTGAATGTTATACAGTAAATACAGTGAATATAATTCAAACAACCCCCAAATTAAATTGTCACTTTGGTAAAATTTTGCAGATTAATAATTTGTTAATATGAAGGTAGTTAGCTGGAAAAAAATTATTTCAACTACTGTATCAAAATACTAAAGTCTAAGTACTGCGTTATTTTCGCATTTTGGAATGTAAACTTTAAATATTAGTCAATTGTTGAACTTTGTATTATTTTTTAAAAGACAATATTCGTTGAGGTGAGCTTTGTAATCTCTGATTACCTATGCTTTTTTTAATAATGGGGTTTGTGTTGCACTTAATTTAATGAGATATTTATTTGAAACTTCCTGGGTAAATTTATAGTGACAAACTTGATAGAGTGTTTTAAAATTTGGATGATATATATCCTACGGACCTGACTTAACGATAGAATGTGATCGGTATATTGACAATGTAGCAAAGAAAACAAGCTAATTCAGAGAATTCGTGTCCCCCGCTTAGGGAAAAATGGACCCCCCTATGAATTTGTAGAATTATTAAATGTATACATGTATACTGAAGCAAATAAAATACATGTATGTCAATATGCATATAAAGATTTGATTGCTTATTCTTTATTATGTGTATAGAAGATTCTTTTTATATGGAATATTTATCACACTGTAATGATTTTATAACCTCATAAATTTTTATTTCACTCTGTTTATTTAAAAAAAAAAAAGAAAGAAAAGTATTTAAAAAAAGAAAAGAAAGTAGTGACCGGGATTGACCCCGGGAACTCTCACATGATAAGCGAGAGACATAACCACTAGACCACAGAATCGCTCTGCTCGATGTCAAGTATATGAAGAACAGAAGTCACATACATGTATATATTCATGTTGGTATTCTAAAATTTTACACAATCCATGATGTTTGATTTATTTAGCCTTTATTAAACAGTTCTAATAGATGTAATAAGAACATAAAGTCCGCCGATAACCTGTTTTATACGAAATAACTCTCCTCATGCCCCTGCGATAAAAATTGCGACATGTAATACTATAAATACTAATAAAACAAACGGGGCGGGGCACTTTGAAAAGGATGAGAGAGGTCCTAGGGAGTTTTGGTATAAAATTACATTGCATAAGCTCAAAATCTTCTTGAAATATCGCTTGGATATGATAGTGTTACACACAGACAGAATGTATAAATTTACGACCTTGAACTTTGACCTTTTGACCTCAAAATCAATAGGGGTCTTCATTAGGCCACAGGGAGTTGTTATGTAAAATTTCATTGCAATAGCTCAAATGGTTCTCGAGATATCGTGTGGAAACGAAAGTGTTTTAACCGACAGAATTTGCTTATTTATGACCTTGACCTTTGACCTTTTGACCTCAAAATCAATAGGGGTCTTTTTTAGTCCATAGGGAGTTGCTATGCTAAATTTCTTTCAAAAGCTCAAACGGTTCTCGAGATATCGTGTGGAAACGAAAGCGTTACAGACAGACAGAAAGACGGACGGGCGGCGGACGGACGGACAGACGGCGGGGAAAACCCAAATTAATATCCCCCACTTTTCAAGCGGAGGACAAAAAAACTCAATGCATAATCTATGACATGAAAAGAATTCCTAATGTAAACATGGCGTGTAAATACGAAGCGAGAAAAACGTTGAGAAAATGAGTTGAAATAATTTTCGTCTGTGGACGAATAATGTGGATTATTATTGTCCCCCGCTTGAAAATATATTAATTTTTGGGTTTTTCCGTCCGTCCGTCCGTCTTTCTGTCTGTCTGTAACGCTTTGTTTCCACACGATATCTCGAGAACCCTTTTTTAGCTTTTGCAATGAAATTTTCATACAACTCCCTATGGATAAAAAGACCCCCATTGATTTTGAGGTCAAAAGGTCAAAGGTCAAGGTCATAAATAAGGAAATCCTGTCTGTTAAAACACTTTTTTCCACACGAAACTCGAGAACCCTTTGAGCTTTTGCAATGAAATTTAGCATAGCAACTCCCTATGGACTAAAGAAGATCCCCATTGATTTTGAGGTCAAAAAGGGCAAAAGGGCAAGGTCATAAATAAGGAAATCCTGTCTGTTAAAACACTTTCGTTTCCACACGATATCTTTAGAAACATTTGAGCTATTGCAATGAAATTTTATATAACAACTCCCTGTGGCCTAATAAAGACCCCTATTGATTTTGAGGTCAAAAGGTCAAAGTTCAAGGTCGTAAGTTTATACATTCTGTCTCTGTGTAATACTTTATTTCCGGGCAATTTCAAGAAGTTTTGACCTTATGCAATGTAATTTATATCAAAACTCCCTAAAACTCTCTCCCCCCTCCCCAAAATGCCCCGCCCCGTTTTTTTTATTTGTATTTATAGTATTAATTATGTCGCTATTTTTAGCGCAGGGGCATGAGGAATTTTTCATAAAACAGGGTTTTCGGCGGACTTTATGTTCTTATTACATCTATTACAACTGTTTAGTAAAGGCTAAATAAATCAAACACCATGGATTGTGTAAAATTTTGACAATACCGAACATGAAAACATGAATATATACATGTATGTGACTTCACTTCCGCATATACTTCACACCGGGTAAAGCGATTCCGTGGTCCAGTGGTTATGTCTCTCGCCTGAAATGTGTGAGGTCCCGGGATCGAATCTCGGCCGAACCCTTCTTTTTTTTTCTTTTCTTTTTTTTCAAATATTTTTTTTTACTAAATGATAGTATGTGCATGTGAAATGAAAAATTTATGAGGTTATAAAATCATCATTACAGTGTTATAAAAATTCCATATCAAAAAATCTTCTATGCACATAATGAAGAATAAGCATCTTTATATGCATATTGACATACATGTATTTTATTTGCTTCAGTATACATGTATACATTTAATAATTCTACAAATTCAGTCAGGGGGAGCCGACTTTTTCCTAAGCGGGGGACACGAATTCTCTGAATTAGCTTGTTTATTTTTCGGTTAAAAGCATAAATAACCTCATAGGTTGGTTTTAGTTAATTTTGTAGTTGTTTTTAAAGTAAATCCTTTTTCTTAATCATCGTTTCGAGACATTTCATTCATAAGCAAGTTATTACGGATTGATTGATTGATTGTATTTTGTTTAACGTCCCTCTTGAGAATTTTTCACTCATATAGAGACGTCACCATATGCCGGTGAAGGGCTTCAAATTTAGACCTATACTCGGCACTCAAGGCCATTGAGCAGTGAGGGTTCTTAATCGTGCCAACGCCCACTGACACGGGACCTACGTTTTTATGGACATATCCAAAAGACCCGTGACTTTCACTTCTAGTACCTAGCGCTTGGCGAAGGAACAATCACTACCTTTGTTTACGTCTTAGGTATGACGTGGAGGAGCGATCGAAAATCGAACCCGGGCCTCCCGATAACGAAGCGAACGCTCTACCACTAGGCTACCGTGACCGGTTAAGTAGTTACGGAAAAACTCATAATAGTCTTCGTGTTTAGTATACAAATATACATAAGGTAATTTCAGTCCCATTAAACTATCTTTTTTTTTAATTTAGAAGCTACATTTTTAATATATTCTATCAGTGCTTACTATTTTAAAAATGTAAGATATATTACTGTAGTCAGCGGCGACTCACACAAATTGTTCCGACGAAAATAGTTCCATCATGATAACTAGAAACAAACAATATTGTTCAAGATAAGAATAAGGTTTTTTGTGTATATCATATGTTAAACAAACCAAAAATAAGGTCAAAATATTTTTAGAAAATCAACTTCCCCCCGAAATGCAAATAAATAATATCAATATTCCTACGCTCGCTCCCTCCTCAGCCTTTTTTTTTTAAACATATTTGATAACAGAGATTATTATATACCCATCAATTTCCTTGTTTTTGTTACTATTAATTTTACAGAGTTTGATCCGATTTTCCGGATCACCACACTGTGGTTTTCTGAATCCATATCACCACTCTCTGAAACTGATGACGTAGTACGCAAAAAAAATGACGTTAATTTTCTTGCGCGTTAAAAAGTCCCTTGTTTTTATGCTTTGTTTTATGATTAAATATTATACAATTTAGATCTAAAGTTTTATTCTGCTATATTAAGCTAGTTATAAGGGGTATATAATAAATTTATCATTATGACAGTAACTTGATCCGAAGCAGGGATGGGGTCGATTACTTTCAAAAGTAATCGATTTAATTACAATTACTTTGGATTTTAAAAGTAATCGATTACAAGCTGATTACAAGCATTTTTTAAAGTAATCAATTACATCTGATTACTTTTCCTTCATGTAATCATGATTACTTACGATTACTTTAGATTACATTAAGTTTTATTTTTTACATGTTCAAGGACAACGGCATGTTTTTATTTTACTTTCATGAATATCATTAATATTTTTAAGGTAAAATTCAGACAAAGTTTTGTTGTATGTCTTTATTTAGATACATGAGATTTATCTTATATCACCTGATTTCTATCTTTAATACAAGTAAATATCTTGTTACTGTTGAGAGAAATAGAAAAAAGAATTTATTATAGTTTTTTTAATAAATCAAACTGGACATAATTATAGGTAGGGATAAAGAGATTCGATAGGGAACTGTTACACAAGTAATTGGCCTTCTCAACGAGTGATAGACTTTTTAATTAACTGCCAATTATTAGATATTTTTACAGGAATTAACACATTGACTGGACAAACATGGATAGTTCAATAATTACTATTACCCAAGCTGACCCAACTTTAGTATACCTGTGTCTTATGACTAATCAATTCACATTATCTTTTTATGTACACTGTAAATCAAAGTGAATTTTAGAACACGGCTCAATAAAGGAACATTTCCTATTAAAAAAAAATACATTTTTCCCCCAAAGATTTACAGGGAAAACAAATTGTTGCATTACACACATGTTCATTAATTGAAACAAAATAAATCAAAATTTAAAATGACCCTGTAGTAATTTTCTATATGAGTATTTATACATATACTTTGTCAAAAATAGCGAATTGCTAAGCTGCTAAAGTATTTTTGAAATGAATACCGAATATAGCAAGGAACTGATAGAAATTACTCATTGCCAGGACAATGGACCTGATTATAAGCATTTCTGGAGACATTAGAAGAAGAAAATTAAATATAGCTTATAATTCTATAACTTTTTTTCAATAAACAATTTTATACACTGAAAAATATTAACTGAAAATCATCAAAAATCATGATTTTATGAACTTTGTTTTCAAAATTGTAATCATAAAGTAATCAAAAAGTAATCATGATTACAGGACTTTTTTCACAGTAATCGATTAAATTACAATTACTTGTAATCAGAAAAATGGGTGATTACTGATTACTCATGATTACTTGTCAAATGTGTAATCGATTACAGCTGATTACCATTACTGATTACGATTACCCCATCCCTGATCCGAAGAGCCGTATCCACGTCGTCGACAATCGCGGATCATCAGATCAAACTCGACGCTTCGCGTCTCGTTAAATCTGATGATCCACGCCTGTCAACTTGACGTGATACTACCTTTTGCATTTAGTTATGTTATAATATATATATATATATATATATATATATATATATATATATATATATATATATATATATATATATATATATATATATATATATATATATATATATATATCTAGGTCATGCTTCGATTGATTAATTTTTCACCGATGAATTGATCTTACTATATCAACAATTGTAGTAAGTACATGTTTATAGTCCGTTAATTATCTTACAATTTCCTCTTAAAGAATAAAAATAATCATTCTGTGTTGTGTATTATTAAATGACGGAATTTTCAATCTCTAGCCGAAATTTGCTCGTATGTAGACTGTGTAAAGTTATCTGTAGGGTATAAATGTGTACCAAAACACTAACAGGTCGGATATTCTAAACTGAAATCCAGGTTCGTGTTGAAGTTCAGCATATCATTTTATATAGAATTTGAATTATATAAGTATTTTCTGCGACGACTACATTAGTATTAATCAGTAATTTTCAAAACAAAAAAGGTTTTTAGTTTAGAATTTTCCGACCTGGGCCTAATTTACCTGACACATTTTGTTGCAGATGCAAATGTTAGAACAAAATATAGTTCAACAGGAATTGTATAATTTTTATAAATCAGAGTTCGTGTTCATATGATCTTATTAAGAAAGAAAAGTTTTGTCTGCCATCGTAACTTCTCGGCAAAGCAAAACACGTTTTTCTCCGAGCTCGCTAGATGCGTTTGACAAATCCATCGCACGTGTGTAGACCAAGGCTAATGTTGGTCTTGCCACAAGAGTTCTAGTACCTATCAATTCTGCCGAAATTTTCAGGAAATAAACATGATTAAAAAAAGATATGTAATATACGTATATAATAATAACACAATTATTATACGTATTACGTATTTTTTTATTTAATGAAAATTTCGGTATAATTGATAGGTACGCGAACTCCTGTAGTCTTACGGACACAGATATGTGTACTGTTTGTTAGGAGACTGGGTGACCATAATGATACGGACTCATAAAAGTCACACAAGTTCCATAATTAATAGTGCCTTTTTTAGATTAAAGTCATTACAAACACTGTTAAATATATCAAATCTAAACGTCGAATATCTTTGGATATGAGGTTACCCATATCTATTCTTGTTAGTATTGAGATGCATGGATTATGGCTAGCTTTTCCATCTTAAGTCAGACATACAAATTAGATAAATTTCGCATTATATACTAGTAGTTATAAAAGCAAAATATGTTATTACCTTCATCGCTTATTTTCAGTTTGCTGGATGACTGTCTTTTCATGTCAGTCTTGGTTAAATTCTCCGAGGTGTGTTTTTTGTTAGAAATGAGCATGAGGAAAACATCCAGTCTGTATAAAATATCGAATTTATCATGACACCGTTAAAACAAGAATGTTGTGAAGGCCAACTCATACTCATAAATCAAGGAAGTGAATCATGCAAATATTTCTAATGATCATTAAATTTTCAGAAAAACTAGATAATATTTAGATGTTGGCTATCTCGGAGGGCCCCACTTTCAGCAAAGTTCATTAAAAGACAGAATGACCACTATAGAGCTCCTGCAGAGCAGAGCCCACATTAACAGAAATTATACACTTACGGTCTGTGAATTGGCTTATCAATCCGTAAAAAATTGTGCCCTTTGCCATGTTTGTGTTTCTCTGTCCTGTAACAAAGGTTACACATGTCAAAGTCATCACATTCACTGCACTTCCATCGAGTCCCCTTTATGGGCGAGTCACCACAAACATCACATATCACATCTTCGTGAACAACTGTTAAAAAGTCATATATATGCCTATTATATATGTTATACGAGGGCTATTCAATAAATAATGTCCTGAACTGTATCATATACAAAATACTAGTAGATATCATATGACATTAAGCTTGACTTCCTCTCATTATTGAATCTTTAATGAATTTATAACAGTTTATGTGACCACTTTTCATCACATAGTTTCATCGTGAGAAGCTGGAAAACAAGGGCTTTTGAAGACACTGCATTATAAATGAATGGAAAAGAATTTGGTAACTAGAGTGAAAATAAAGGCTACATTAAAGCTGCTGTAAAACTTGTTAAAAATCCCAAGAAACATTCACTGAAATATGTGTCATTTTCAGCAACCGATGCCTGTTCTATAGACAAATGAGCAGGTGGATTTCAATGATAAAAATTATATAATGGGCATCAAAAATGGGTATCCTCCTTGCCAACAAAAATTATAACAACTTATGTACTGTTTGCGAAATTTCATCAAATAATATTTGATGATGTATGATTGACTTTAAGACATATAGCAAATTTGATAGACATCATATCGGGAGTAATTTACACTGTTTTAAAGAAATGTTTGACAGTAAAATAGTTGGTACTCAAAGGTCACCCTATATTTTGAAAAATGAGTGAAAACGACGGCGTGTACAAAAGTCTTAACACTTATTTTAATATATCAGTAATTTTAGTTATCCACGTTTGTTTTATATTCAAACAGATATTAGAACATGAATCTATTGCTCAAAACCCTCAAAACAACATTTACTACTATTATATGTACTTGATAAAAACAGCGAATGTCTGACAAAAGCAAAGTTATGCAAGAGCTCAAAGACATTTATATGTAATTTTCTTAATCCGCGGGTAGAAAATTACGCGGATTTTCTAGATTGTCACTATATGCTATTATACATATATTACATGGCTTCGAGGGTTACATACCAGAATATTTGCCCCTCGGTGACAGGAAAGCCCTGGAGTGTTATGTCACCTGATGCCGAAAGGAGAAGGTGACATAACACTCCAGGGCTTTCCTGTCACCGAGGGGCAAATATTCTGGTATAGTCGCCCGAGAAGCTATGTAAACAACATACAATTGTATAAAGATTTTTATTCTAAATTCCAATATATTTAAATTTCACGACGCCTCCCATGTCAATTTCAATTGTCCCCGCCAATACGGATGTCGGACACAAAGACAGAGATTGAAACGCATATTAAGCCTCCGTAGGTCCTAACATTTTGCTTGGCAAAATTTACATGCCGGTAGAATGATAAACAAATCAACACACCGAACTTTCAAAGAATTCTCAACGAAAAAACAAATAGAAATGCAAAAAGAGTTATTATGGAACTGAATTGGGTAACCTGTACAAGTTTAATAGTGGTTATAAGAAGAAGTACATGGAAAGGTTTACTTCTTCATTGAAAATAACATAGCATTTTCGTATGAATATTTCAGTGGATGTGGAAGAGTGTGTGTGTGTATAAGTGAGGATGTGCGCGGTGAGTTTGCGTTTTGCTTGAGGGGGGGGGGGGGATGGCAGGAGAAACTAAATTTCAATACATAACAATAGAACATTGAAACCAGAGAAAATAACTCTCAAAGACGTGTACAAAAATATAGGTTAAATTTTATTTATACAGTTTACATAAAATGCAATCTGTGCATTACCTTCATCATTTTTCCATTTCATAAGCAGTACTCTGTTCAAGTCAGCCATTGGTCAAGGTTTGTAGACTTTTAGACCATCCTGTTAAAGATATAGAGAATGATATCATATATTTTAACAACCTTAGAAACCAATATCAGCCTAAGAAAAGTGTGTTTATTAAAACCTGCTTAGTAAACATATACATCAAACAATATTTCAGCCAATCAGATAAGTAACAAGAGCAAAGCTCGTTGCAAAGCAACGAGTGGGTCTTCCGTCCGATTTCCAGAAGCACTGCTGAAATGGATAAATAGAAATAATACACCCACCCCTAATAATGTGTTCGGAACCTTTTATTTTTCGGTGTTCTGCAAGTTATAAAACCCGATGATTTCAGAGTAGCCCTGGCAGTGGCTC
Source organism: Saccostrea cuccullata (assembly GCF_032062105.1). NCBI lineage: Eukaryota > Metazoa > Mollusca > Bivalvia > Ostreida > Ostreidae > Saccostrea > Saccostrea cuccullata. The sequence continues at coordinate 10,543 of NW_026922971.1, forward strand.
TAGCGAGAGTTAGCGAGACTTCAGCGAGATAGGGTAAATTATTCACGGAAATGTGGCTAGGAAGTGACTAGCACGTGGAAACATGGTAAACAGAAAAGTTATGTTGCGTTTCAGTTTTTATTACCCTAGAATCAGCTGATAATGTTTGCAGAAATGTACTTCAATCAATCGATCTATTTTACATTCATTCAAACTTGAATAAGTATATTCGCTATAATATAATTTTCTGCAGTCTTGAATTAAAAATCTTTTGGGACAAATATTTTTGCATGGGAACCGGGACTATATTTTTTGGCGTCAGATTAGCAAATGAGGCACCAGCATGATTTTAACTTACCAATGAACTGAATGAGTATTGCATTTTGGGATACTGTATAGGGGGAAAATAACTTGCGGTGTTAATATTCGCTATATTCACGGTGTTAATGAATCCGTGAATTCAAGAAGCAGTGAATAAGTTTTCAATAGGTATAGATAAGGGAGGAAACTTTCATTATATACCAATTCTGCGAATTCCAGAAACCGCGACTGCATGTGTCAGAGAAGAGAAAAACGTGAAAATTACAACCCGTGAAATTAATCCCCTGTACAGTACTATGAATACTACAGGAATTTTTCGCTTGAAGTAAATGAAAAGTATTTTTAAAAATATTATTTTCATGCTCATAATGACAAACAATTCATTTGTTAAATAAACGGCGGAAGTCTAAATTTCTGAAAGTCATACGGCAAAAGCGATTGCGTCTGTGTTAAAGGGGATGTACAAGCCATATTGGATCTAGTCCTATGTAAAATAAGAAATACCAACAATGCGCTTAATACTCTACTAAACTAGCCCAAAGTTACTGTAAGTGCTAATGGACTAATTACCTACTGTTAGAGACCAAAATTAGTAAACAATTAAGTTAATTTTTTTAAATAAGGAGGAAATTAACCATGTTAGAACTGCGCAGCTACAGCATTCATGAGATGATAAATGCATTTAAAATTGTGTTAGTTTGATTCATTAATAATATGGCTACAACCATTTGTTTCGCTTTAAATTTTTCTTGTCATTATCAATAATTCTTGAAAATTTGATTTTTCATATGGGTGTCTTCCTGAGGCCATGTGTTTATTTCGTCTGCCATTCCTCTGTCACACAGAGTTCGAATAACATTGATTTTAGAATAAATGCGACCATAATAACATCAAGACATGAAATTACTAAGTAACAATCATTGGGTTATATTACATACTACTTTTATTTGTTGCATCGCATCGTCTGATTAATGAAAAAATGCGATTTTAACCCCACTCCAGCAATTCGGGAAAAACTGTTTTGTTTACAGCTCGAGTTTCCTCGTTAATATTATTCCACTTGGGAAAAGAGTACCAATTAATTTTCCATAGAACTCTGTACAAACCTTATGCCCTCCAAGTAATTTACTAATTCCAGTTCAAACAAATCTATGATATCATTTGAAAGTTCGTTCTAAGCACTTATTAAAAACACGAAAAAAAACTAAACAGTGCCGCGGCGTTTATAGGTCAAATTTGCAGTTATTTAGAACTTACAGCGATCGGCAGTAAATGACACCCTGCCAAAAATATCAATCCCCACTCCTACAATCTCCCCTGGTATTTCTGTATTCTCTGTAATATTTCCACATTCCATCGTTTATTTCAAACATTTACTTTATTAAAAATGAAAATATTTACATACCTGAATTCAGCCAATCAGGTAAAGCCTACCCATGTATTGTCATCTCTCATGATAGATGACACATTAAGTTTGATTTCTTCTCCCCAATTGGGGCCTCTGTATCAATGAGATGATAAAGTTACCGCGTGGTTCATAGATAAGTTAGCGTGGTTCAGAAGCAGACGCAATTTTCAATTCGCAATAATTATTGGATATATATATATATATGTGTGTTTATGAGTGATTAAGTGAGATTCGTACATAAAACAGATATTTCTTAAACATTGCCATCAAATAAGCGTATAGACGCTGTTTTTGCGTATAGACGCAGTATTTTGAAACTGTCTAAACAGTGTTTGCAGTATGAGTACTGAAAATGCAGATAACATTTCTCCTGGACACAGCATTGGTTTCCACGGCTGCTTCAATTGGTCTGCAGGGACAGTCACTCAAAATCTTCTGACGATGCCGAACAAACCCGAGAAGTCCCACCCACTGAGAAAAATGAGACTGGGCGCATTCCGTGTATCGGGGAATCCTTCAAAAATCGAGGCTTATCAGATGACACTCAAAAAATTCTCTAATCTTCCTGGCGAGAGTCCACTAAAAACAATATAGGGCATATTTCGAAAAATGGTTGTCATTTTGTAATAGCAGTCAGACAAATTAATGTATTTGAGGCAAATGTGAACAATGTTTTGTCATTTTTAACAGAATTATTTTAGTCAGGGTTAGGATACAGTTGTCTAAATACGGCTAGGAGCGCATTGTAATCTTTTCTACAGTAAGAAAATTGTGTAGATTCTCATCCTTTAATACGTAGGTTTATGAGAGGGGTGTTTGTACTTAGACCTGCTCTTCCAAGATACAATGTTACCTGGGATGTAAATATTGTGTTAAAATATTTGAAATCCTTGTCTCCTTTATCATCATTGTCACTGTTACAATTATCTCGGAAACTGGTTATGTTACTTGCCTTACTTTCAGGGCAAAGGGGACAAACACTTCATTTGATTGTTATTAGAAATGTTCATTTTCAAGAGAGTGGTGTAAAAATTGTTATAGGTGATCTTTTGAAAACTTCAAGTACAAAAAAAGGCACTTGGGTGAAATTGAGCTAACTAGCTACGAAGTCGATAAAGATTTGTGTGGTGAACACTTTGACTAATTATTTACAAAACACAGAGACTCTGCGAGGTGCCGTTACACGCTTGTTTATTACGTCACAACGACCGCACAACTCAGTGTCCAGAGACACATTTGGCAGGTGGCTGAAGTCTGTTCTACAGATGGCAGGAATTGATATTTCTATATTCAAACCTCACAGCACCAGGGTGGCTTCTGCGAGCGCTGCACACGCACTAAGAATCCCTGTTGATGCAATTATGCGAACAGTGGGTTGGTCACGAGAGTCAACATTTAGAAAGATTTATAACAAAGAAATTACTTTAAATGCTGACATTTGTGAAACGTTGTTAAAAAATTACAAGTGACTGTACATCATATGTACGTAATTTTGTATACATGTATAATCAAAATTTTCAGGATTTCTAGATAAAATTGTAGAATGATCATTTCTGTTTTCATTATTAGAACTTAATTTCCAAAAATCTGGATTTTATCTCTTAAGTCTCATTTGATACAGAGGCCCCAATTGGGGAGAGAAATTTAAAAGTTAAACGAGACTTACCTGGAAGGTGAAGTTTGATTGTAATTTCTTTGACCCAATTGGGTGCCGAGGGATCAAATGCCCAATCCGAAGGCAGATCCCACCCATTTTTGATCCTACTTTGTTAATCTTAAGCTTAATCCAAATTTTTGTGCTCTGAAGTATGAACCACGCAGTAACCTTATCATCTCATTTGATCTCTCGGCACCCAATTGGGTCGAAAAAATTACAGTCAAACTTCACCTTCCAGGTAAGTCTCGTTTGACTTTTAAATTGACCTAAGTAAGCCGCCATTAATCAACCGGTACTCCTCGGCTGACACAACTGCATTCTATAGTGTGAGGTACTAGCCACATGAGGAGCACCGAGTGGTCAATGCTTGACGATGAAGCGATTTTCTAAAAATAGACTAGGGATGAGCGATTTGAACAAGCTGCACAGAAATATTGGAGAGACAGACACACAATATCGACTGCAGGGACGTAGCATCCGGGGGGGGGGGGGGGGGGGCCCCCCCCCCCCACTTTTTTCCCCAATTTAACCTTTAGTATAGTAAATGTTCATTGATAGGATGGTTGCCCCCCCCCCCCCCACACTTTATAACCATAGTATAGTGATAGCAAGGAGTGTAAGGAAAAAATTGGAAGTGATAGTGAGTTGGCTTGACCACTCCCCCCCCCCTCCCCACGAAATAGGATTTTCGAGTTTGGGCAACTTTGAATTTTGGTGTTTTTGTTGTTGTTGTTGCTTGTCAACTTTTTCAGGTAAGTAAAAAAAAATTTTCTCAGGTTGCCCCCCCCCCCCCCCACTTTCAAAAACGATGCTACGTGCCTGACTGGGTGGTGGTGGGTCTTCCAAAATATATGTTCTTATTTATGTAGTCATCTAAGCAAAATGATGGCCAGCGCTCGATAGAAAATTCTAACTAGGTCAGAGTATGCATGTGTATCAAAACTCGCTAAATATCAGGTGAGGCATGGATCCAATAATTAACGGATGAAAATATCAAAGTTAATACAGTAACAGTAGTATGCGCATATACTGATATGATATGAAATGATGGCAAAAACCTTTTTCTATTTGGACATTGTTTCCTGCCATTTTTTAATAAAACAAATCTTCTTCAGCGAATGTATACTATGAGAAAAGAATTTAGAGATTCAAAGCACTAGAAACTATAGGCATTAGAAACAAGAGGCCCATGGGCCACATCGCTCACATGAGTAACTTGGGTGATGCAGATCTTTACCAGATTCCCCCTATTGCTATACCAATCATGCCCAACAACCCCTTCCCTTTTTTATTTAAAAACTTTAGAATCTACACTACCCAAGGATGCTTCCACATAAGTTTCAGCTTTCCTGGCCCAGTGGTTCTTGAGAAGAAGATTTTTAAAGATTTGTTCTATATATTTCTCGGTAAAACTTGGATTCCCTATTGTGGCCCCGCCCTACCCCCGGGGGTCATGATTTTAACAATTTAATATCTACACTACCCAAGGATGCTTTCACATAAGTTTCAGCTTTCCTGGCCCAGTGGTTCTTGAAAAGAAGATTTTTAAAGATTTGTGCTATATATTTCTATGTAAAACTTGGATTCCCTATTGTGGCCCCGCCCTACTCCTGGGAGTCATGATTTTAACAATTTAATATCTACACTACCTAAGGATGCTTCCATATGAGTTTCAGCTTTTGAGGCCAGGTGGTTCTTGAGAAGAAGATTTTTAAAGATTTGTTTTATATATTTCTATGTAAAACTTGGATTCCCTATTGTGGCCCCGCCCTACCCCCGGGGGTCATGATTTTACCAATTTAATATCTACACTACCCAAGGATACTTCCACATAAGTTTCAGCTTTCCTGGCCCAGTGGTTCTTGAGAAGAAGATTTTTAAAGATTTGTTCTATATATTTCTATGTAAAACTTGTATTAGCTATTCTGGCCGTGCCCTACTATCTGGGGTCATGACTTTAAAAATTAAATATCTGCACTACCCAAGGATACTTCCACAAAAGTCTCAGCTTTTCTGGCCCAGAATTTCTTGAGAAGAAGATTTTTAAATAATTGTTCTATATATTTCTATGTAAAACTTGGATTTCCTATTGTGGCCCCACCCTACCCCGGGGGTCATGATTTTAATAATTTAATATTTACACTACCAAAGGATGCTTCCACTAAGGTTCCGGCTTTCCTGGCCCAGTGGTTCTTGAGAAGAAGATTTTTAAAGATATGGTCTATATATTTCTAAGTAAAAAATGGATTCCCTATTGTAGCCCCGCCCTACCCCTGGGGGTCATGATTTTAATAATTTAAAAACTACACTACCCAAGGATGCTTCCATATAAGTTTCAGCTTTCCTGGCCCAGTGGTTCTTGAGAAGAAGATTTTTTAGTGACCCCACCCTATTTTTGTCTTTTCTTGATTATCTCCCCTTGTAAGGGGATTTGGCCCTTCATTTTAACAATTTAAACTCCCCTTCACCCAAGGATGCTTTGTACCAAGCTTGGTTAAAATTGGCCCATTGGTTCTTGAGAAGAAGTCGAAAATGTGAAAAGTTTACAGACGGACGGACGGACAGACGGACAGACGGACGGACGACGGACAAAATGTGATCAGAAAAGCTCACTTGAGCTTTCGGCTCAGGTGAGCTAAAAACTCCACAAAGAATCAATGTGAACTTCCGAGCCCTTTTATCCTTTTACTGCTGTATCTATTCACTGCAAGCCTCCTCCCTTATTCACAATTTTTGTCAAAGTATAGCAAAGTCTTCCCCAAATAAATGTGTAATAGCTGAGAAAAAAGTTACAATCCACTGTTTATTCTGTGACATAACGAAGCCAAAGAGATGACATTTAAGGCTTTCTGCAAAGCCAAACTTGTCACTCTGCTTCATCTTGTTCAACCAGGAAATGGTGTTAAAATCTGGGTCTTTGGTACTCTTTTTCCTATAGCACGCGGTTGGCATGTGCATATATCTGCCGTGAATAGATCCATTTATTACCACGAATTTATCTAATTTTTTATGGAACAAGTCTTGATAATTTATTGGTTTCTGTAAAACTCAAGATTTATACACAACCTAAACAAGAATAACATTTCAACACTAGTTTAATATAAACACTTTGCTCATTGACATAAATATTTACATTCAAATGTATATTACGACACTTTTTGGCTTCTTGGGGCTACTCGACTATCTACTAACGCTGGGGGCCCAGTAGGGTGTACAGGTACCTGGGTGTGCCCAGCAGGTAACTGCAAATCTAACAGTCAAGACCCTGGGGTAGATCCCGGCTGGGTGAGCAGGTACCCGGGGGGAGCCCGGCAGGTAACTGAAGTCTAAATAGGGATGATTGTAACATTACTATAGTAAAGACCCTGGGGTAGATCCCGGCAGGGTGAGCAGGTACCCGGGGGGAGCCCGGCAGGTATCTGAAGTCTAAAAAGGGATGAATCTAACGTTTACTATAGTCAAGACCCTGGGGTAGATCCCAGCAGGGTGAGCAGGTACCCGGGGGGGGGGGAGCCCGGCAGGTAGCTGCAGTCTACTAGGAAGGATTCCTAACTTTTACTGACTCTGGGGGAGCCCAGCAGAGTCGACAGGTACCTGGGGGAAGCCCGGCAGGTAGCTGTAACCAAAAAAAAATTATACAGTGAAATTTACATGATCAAATTCCGTCATTTATATCAAGTTAAATAGAATAAACAAATATGACAAATTACTTAAGTCATTATATACAAATAATAGAATTTGTTATACATATGTGTTTACGGCGGGTTTTTTTCTGTGGCGATAGAAGTTATTTTCAAATGGGAAACTGCAAGGAGGATGCTTAGCATTGAATTTGAAAATATTAAACAATATGCTGTGCACGAAAAAACAAATTGTAACTAAATGTCTTACATTCGAAAATTAGTACATATGTATATTTTGTTTAAAAGTTAGATAGAAAAAATAGGCAGTTATAGGATTTCCTTCATGCACCTCACATAAATAGCTAGATTGTTTGCAATGACCAACACATTGTATGGAATAATGTTTGGACATAAAAACGCATCATGTCTCATTATTTTGACAACGTTGTAAGCTCTCGCTCATTGAACATAGGAAGCTTGAGTTGAGTTGTTTCTTTGAAATTAAGAAGCGAGCACAATGTTTGCAAAGAAAGGTCCATTGCATTTGCTATGTCTATCATCGTAAAAAAAGATCTGCCAAACAATTAAAAATATAAGAATTTCGACATTAACATTTTTGGGTCAATTTGACCTTGATTTTCTATCATTTTAAATTGTTCTTCCAAGGACACCACACAATATTCTCCATATTTAGAATTCTTTCTTACTGGAGAAATTAAGATCCAATTGATAAGCAAGGTGGCATTAGCTTTTTCATCGTCAACTAATAATGAAGTTATGTTCCGCGAATATCTCGATGAAGTGTTGATGTCTTCTAACCTAGTTGATGCTCAAGAACGCATAAGATTAAAATCAGCAAGACAAACCACAAAAAATTGATGTTACCAGGACTTCAACAACCTCATTTTTAAACAGCAAATATTATATTTTATGGTTTTATAATGGCATTTTCTGTATAAATGAAATACATGGATTAATTGTATATTGTTTAATGTCTGTATATTGTTTAATGTCCCTCTCGAGAATTTTTCATTCGTATGGAGACGCCACTACTTGCCAATGAAGAGCTGCAAATTTTGTCCTGAACTCGACACTCAGGGCCATTGAGCAGGGAGAATTCTTTTCATGCCAGCACCTACTGCGATACGGGGCCTCGATTTATACGCTCTCATCCGAAGGACCGGTCTCCACGTCCCACAGTGGGATTCAAATCCGCGACGTAAGTATCAACTCCTTAGTTCGCGACTCTAGAGCAGACGCTCTAACAACTGTGCCATACGGGCGGCTGAAATACATTGAGATAACGAACAGTCTTTGAACTAAAAAGTCCATTAAAATAAAACAAATCAGGAGAAGATAAAACATGGGTCTCTTAAATATCAGAGGTGGGATCTGGTGCCAAGAACGAGTGAGTTTTCCCCCTGCCAACGGTCACATCTGCCCCACGCTCCTCATGTTCTTGCATATTGATTCAACAGAGAATCAGAACTAAATATACAAATACATCAATTAAATCAAATACAGATTATTTGGTATTCTAAAGGTCGAAGATCAACTTGCATATTACATAGATACCAATTGTTTTACGAGGGCCGTTCAAAAATTACGCGGACTTGCTGCACAGAAAAAATATTTGACGACATAATCGGGCAAAATGTTGCGCATTATAAAAAAGAATCTTTACTTTTATGGTCTACAAAATTTCATATCAAAATGTTGTTAATCGGTATAAATTTTGAGTGATTTTTCATGACATATCATTTAGTCACGGAGCAGCAAAATCTTCGACGTCACAGACATTATAAAAAAATATATGATTGAGCTTTCATTTTCTCAACATTTTCCCAAGAGTACCTGTACAGTTTGAGTCATTTTATCTACTCAACATCAAAACACCATTTCTTGTCAAGCTTTAAATCTATTAAACATATAAAGAATATTCTTTTTTGTTTTAAAACCAAAAACTGCAGGTATTTATGAGATATAGTGTGATCTTGATGACTCTCAATCACGTTCATTACATTCCAGATAGAGTTTTCGTCGATAATCCTCTTCCCGTCCTCCCGCATAGCCATTTTACAGAGGTCTAATGGTCTAAAATTCCTATTTACTATTTGTGGAGGAATGTCACGAATACCCTAGTTTACTACATGTTTTATTATGTATATTTTGGATCTATGTTGGCGATATCTCGAGCATTACACATAAGTTAACTAAAGTGTGGTGCGCCGTCAATTCACGAGACGTCATTTTCACAGTCGTTTTCACGATGATCGCATCAGAGGAATATCGCTATATTTCTATTAGTACTTCAAATATCACGCCAGAAATCCAAATACATAATAATATAACAATTTAAAGATACATTTGAGAAAATTGTTGAAAAATATCGCGAATTTTAGAATATCAATGAGTTTAATTTTTGAATCCGCATGCTTTTGCTTCAATGTTTTTGTCGTGCGCCGTACCTCTCAATCAACGATATCAACATACTACGGAAGCGTATTAGTGCCACGCAATATTTTTTTTAAAGTCGGAAAAGCCAAGATTAAAGTTGGTAATTCCAACTTTAATCTTGCACTTTCCAACTTTAAAGTTGGAAATTCCAACTCTAAAGTTGGTATTTCCAACTTTAACCTTGGCTTTTCCAACTTTAAAGTTGGAAATTCCAACTTTAATCTTGGTAATTCCAACTTTAAAGTTGGTAATTCCAACTTTAATCTTGGCTTTTCCAACTTTAAAGTTGGTAATTCCAACTTTGGTAAATTCCAACTTTAATCTTGGCTTTTCCAACTTTAAAGTTGGTAATTCCAACTTTAATCTTGGCTTTTCCAACTTTAAAGTTGGGTAATTCCAACTTTAATCTTGGCTTATCCAACTTTAATCTTGGAAATTCCAACTTTAAAGTTGGAAATTCCAACTTTAATCTTGGCTTTTCCAACTTTTAAGTTGTTTATTTCAACTTTAATCTTGGCTTTTCCAACTTTAAAGTTGGTAATTCCAAACTTAATCTTGGCTTTTCCAACTTTAAAGTTGGTAATTCTAACATTAAAGTTGGAAATTCCAGAGTTTAATCTTGGCTTTTCCAATTTTTAAGGTGGTAATTCCAACTTTAATCTTGGCTTTTCCAACTTTAAAGTTGGTAATTCCAATTTTAATCTTGGCTTTTCCAACTTTGACTTTTAACGTTTAAGAAAGGATTTTATTATTTATTTACTTATCAATTTTTGGTATATCAACAAAAGAAATCCTGGATCCGCGCTAGTACGGAATTGATACTTTTAGTTATGTTGTATATTTAGCAGAAATGTTTCATTTGATTAAATAAAATTTGATTACATTGAGTATTTAATTGCTGTCTCATTCTTTCATACATAATAAATTGGCTAATATCTGAAATTGGTTAAGTTTAAATCCTGTCATGTACGGAA
>NW_026922972.1:0-20911 GCF_032062105.1 Saccostrea cuccullata
CATGATATCGTTTAAAAACTAAACGTTAATTCAGCTGTGCCGAGGCAAACATATTATTAATACTTACAAAGTGGATGCAGATATGCAAGGTATCAGTCTCGTTACGCTCGCTCGTGTCAGATTAAAAATGGCGCGGATATTACAAGTAGCCCGGTTGTTGTCTACCCATGATGCTCGGTCAGATTCATGGTATATTGGGCCAACGTAGGGCCGATACCAATCCCCAAACAAATATTTTCTCTCATGATAATAGTATTATGATATAATGCCAACAGTTAGCCCAACATTTGCGCACCATTATACATAACCAACGATCAATATTCCATGTTGGGCCATTGTTGGCTCAATCAAGGTAACCCAACATAGATAATAAAACCATAATTTAAGATTGGCCAACGATGTTCTGCTATCTGGGTTATTACAAATAAATAAGCATAAACACAATTTTAAAAATAGAACAAACACTCTTTTGTGCTGTGATCACTTAAGTGCAAAGCTAAAATGTTGAAAATATCATATCTAAACAAAAGCAGTCATCCAATGATAAGCATGGACATAGAAAGTCCTCTTAATTATTTCAGAATGTGCCAACGTTGTCCCAACGTAAAGCTCAGCAGCTAATTATAAAATTGACATCAATTAGTTGGCAGTATAATAACTGGGCCAGCGTTGGCCCAATATAAATATCCCATCTTTGAAACACCTAAACAAAATAACAATTGTGTGTATTACAAACATTGTGCCAAGGTTGGGTCAACATACTACTACCAACTTGATAAGACACGTTCTTTAAGGGTGTATTACAAACAATGGGCCAACGTTGGGCCAACATACTACTACCAACTTGATAGGACACGTTCTTTAAGGGTGTATTACAAACAATGGGCCAACGTTGGGCCAACATAATACTACCAACTTAATTAGACATTTTCTTTAAGGGTGTATTAGAAACATCGGGCCAACGTTGGGGGAAAATTCTACTTCCAACTTGATAAGGCACTTTTTTTAAGGATGTATAACAAACATTGTGCCAATGTTGGGCCAACATACTACTACCAACTTGATAGGACACGTTCTTTAAGGTTGTATTACAAACAATGGGCCAACGTTGGGCCAACATAATACTACCAACTTGATAAGACACATTCTTTAAGGGTGTATTACAAACATCGGGCCAACGTTGGGCCAACATACTACTACCAACTTGTAAATACACTTTCTTTAAGGGTGTATTATAAACATTGGTCCAACGTTGGGCCAACGCCAGGATCCTTCCTTCCTTGGAAACTAAATTGAATGGAAGTTGCTTACGTTGGACCAACGTTGGGCCAACATAGGAATTCCGTCATGGTCGAGAAGGTTGACTTTGTAACATTGGTCCAACGTTAGCCCAACGTTGTTCCCCCAACGCCAACCATACAACTTTTAACAAATGTTGGCCCAACATAGTCATGCTATCTGGGTAGATGTGCAGTAGGGTTTTGGAATTTTGATTTTGCCCCTGGGGGTCAAATGGGGGTCGAAAAATGACGTTTTTTATACAAAAAGCCCCATCCTCCCTGAACTTCTTCTACATTTCACTCAGCAGCCTAACCAGCTTTTGGGAGATGGTTGGTGGGGTCATGTAGATGAACAGTAAGCTTTCGAAATTTTGATTTTGCCCCAGGGGGTTAAATGGGGGTCAAAAATGACGTTTTTTAAGCAAAAAGCCCCGCCTTGCCTGAACTCCTCTTATATTTTACTCAGCAGCCTAATCATCTTTTGGAAGATGGTTGGGAGGGTCATGTAGATGTGCAGTAAGGTTTTGGAATTTTGATTTTGCCCCGGGGGGTCAAATGGGGGTCAAAAAATGACGTTTTTTATGCAAAAAGCCCCATCTTCCCTGAACTCCTCTTACATTTTACTCAGGAGCCTAATCATCTTTTCGGAGATGGTTGGTGGTGTCATGTAGATGTGCAGTAAGGTTTCGGAATTTTGATTTTGCCCTGGGGGGTCAAATGGGTGTCGAAAAATGACTTTTGTAATGCAAAAAGATCCCTCTTCCCTGAACTCCTCTTACATTTTACTCAGCAGCCTAATCATCTTTTGGGAGATGGTTGGTGGGGTCATGCAGATGTGTAGTAAGGTTTCTGAATTTTCATTTTGCCCCAGGGGGTCAAATGGGGGTTGAAAAATGACGTTTTTTATGCAAAAAGCCCCGTCTTCCCTGAACTCCTCCTACATTTTATTCAGCAGCCTAATCATCTTTTGGGAGATGGTTGGTGGGGTCATGTAGATGTGCAGTTAGGTATCGGAATTTTGATTTTGCCCGGGGGGTCAAGTGAGGGTCGAAAAATGACGTTTTTTATGGGAAAAGCCCAGTCTTCCCTAAACTCCTTTTCGTTTTAAACAGTGGTCTTATCCTCTTTTGGGAGAGTTCACTCTTTTGAAATTTTGTTAAAACATCAAGGTCAAGGGGAAAAAATTCATAGCATGTTGGGAAACATCTTGTTATGGGTAATGTTCACTTGAAATGTGAAAGTCGAATTTCTTCTCAATGAAAAGGAAATACAACATTAATGAAAACTAAGTTAAACTTCAAGGTCAAGGTCACAGAGTCAAAAAGTCATGATACATTTGGAAAGGTCTTATCACAGGTAATATGAATGCTCTTTCATTTATCTTTCAAAATGATCAATTCAAAGCAATTAATTTGTTTATGAAATTAGGTCAAACTTCAAGGTCATGGGTAATAAAAATCATAGTGTATTTAGTATGGTATTGTCCCATTTAATACTAATACACATGTTTAATATAAAAGTCCTGTATCTTCTCATTCAAAATATCTGACCATGATGACCGAGGTTAAATTTATTGTGACAGATGGGCAGATTGACAAACAAATGAGATTTAATGTACCCTACCTTTAGCGAAAATGGGGAACAATAAATGTCTTTGCTGTTCTTGAGAAGAAGATTTATGTTGGAAAAAGTCCCCTGCATATTTAAATGAAAAGTGGTTGAAATTGGCCCTGTGGTTCATAAGAAGTTAATGTGAAAAGTTTGCAGACAAACAGATGGACAACAGAAATCAGTACATTTCAGAAAACAGTATGCTTATAAATAATTAATCAAGGTACTCTGGGTAGCAAAATAAAGCTAAACTGGTATATCTAATTCATCCGCAGAGCTTAGTATATTTTGATATGCACAACCTTTTCAACTCTTATCATAATTATTTTTAAAATTTAAATCACCATGTCTCATTCAAGGGAGAACTAGAGATATGACCAGATGTATATCTGTTGAATATAAAATATGTACATGTATACTGTGTTTTTTTTAGTAATTTGTTATTTGTTGTGACAGCAACTGTTATGGCAGCTTTTGGCAAAGGTTGAAGTTTCTCAAATGTAAGTCAAACTCCAAGGTCAAGGTCAAAGGGTCAAAATTGTTGGTATCAAAGGGAAAGTCTTGTCACAAGGAATACACATGTGAAAAAAGAGAGAAATCCCTAGAACTTCCTCACCTGTTCAAAAGTTATTGCCAAGGTTAAAGTTAAAATGGGTTCAACTCTAAGGTCTAGGTCAAAAATAATTATACCTGTCGAAAGTTCACAATGATTACACATGTTAGAGCATGAAAGTCCTAGCACCACCTGTTCAAAACTTAGGCCAAGTTTAAGGTATTTTTCTTGTAAAAGTGGGTCAAACTCCAAGGTCAAGAGAACAAGAGGTCAAAATTGGTGGTACCCATTAAAAGGTTTTGCTAAAAGAAATTTACCTATGAAATATTGAAGCCATGTGTATAGCCCAATCCACTTAAAACTTATGGGCAAGGTTAAATTAAGTTTCTGTAGACAGACAAACATACATAAACATAGGAAACAAAATACATGTTGTATGTATATAGTCAAATGAAAAAAAATCTTCTATTATGGAGTCATAAGATCAATTGTCATTTCAGGTACAGGGGAGTCAGTGGCTAGGAAGATCAGACCCCCCCCTGGAATTAGCAGTTATTTAAATAAGACTATGTACTGTAGAGAATAAAAAATGACTTTGGAGATCCTCCCCCTTAGAAAACAGGGACTCCACCATCATTGTTTTTATTATTATTTTTATTTGCTTCTCAGGATATCTTGGGCTGATTTTTTTGACTGAGGTGTGACCCCCCCCCCTTTCTGAAAAAAAATTCTGGATCTGCGCCTGTATATACTGAATGTCCGCAACGGGAGATAACTTGACAATGTGAAATTTGTCGACTGTGGCATGCGATGATCTTTGATCCTTTTTTGAACTTCAACCTAACCATTTGCATTTATTTATTTTTATGCAATCTATACTAAATCTTGTACTTACTGAATGTCATAGGTCGTGACAACGAATTCATGAAATATAATCTATATAATCCAATTAAAACACAAATGATTTTAACTGACCACACTGCATCGTCAGCATACATGTGCTAAATATCTTATTCACAAACCTTTGCTGATTCCGTTGCCAGTATGATTGGCCGAGGTGTGCCGAGAGGTGATATCTATAAATATGATAATCGGTGATGCAAACCCATTGTGAATGTAAAAAATAAGATGTTCACACGTAAAAGTGTTTAGTACAAGAACAAATTTCAAACTATCATACTAAACTATGTTTTAACATAACTTTGCCATCTAGGTCTATTTAAAAAAAAATGTGAGAGTGAGAGTGTGTGTGTGGGGGGGGGGGGGGGAGAAGAAGAGAGATAGAGAGAGAGAGATAGGCATTAACATATTAATCGGGTTGTATTTTCAATGGGGTTTTTTCCAGACCAAGTACTAAATTCAGTTTGTACATTTTGATAAATTCATCAAAAACGCTTTGTACTAAAATAATATTTTATGTCGTTGAGAAAGTAAATTTAAAAAGTTCCAAATTATGGGCAAAATATTTCTCTGAATCTAATTAGGTAATTTACTTCAATCATTAAATAAATTCTGTTATTTCAGACTGGTAATGAATTGAGTATTCGGGTATTCAAAATACATATATGAGGCTCATAGATCATATGGTCACCTGAAAATTTTATGTTCAATTTGACGACTACATGTACGGTGATAATTATAGAATTATTCTGACTTCTTCCTTGGAAAGTCCAATATGAAGGAGTGTGTATTTAGAGGCAAACACCATAGTGCGGGTATTACTGTCTCATGACAGCATCTAGTTATTAATTTTTTTTATGAAGATACAAATAACCTCTTGCAAACCTATAAAATTCTAGAGTATTTAAGCCTTCTTAACAATATTTCTTAGATAAAAATGCATACTGCTTATTGTTTATCTAATCCAGAATGTGTTGTTTAATTTCCAAACTTCTCAATAACTCAACTTAAAAATATGATTAACATAATAAATTAATGATGGTATATTTCACTAAATTCTTTTTTCAGTTGTTGAGTATATAACTAATAAGTGATTTTCTCATTAAGTGTATTAAGGTAGACAGTGAATATCTATCACCTGAATATGGTGTGTGTGTGTGTGGGGGGGGGGGGGGGGTGTTATAATAATAAAAATTTATATATATTTAAATAAAAAACACGTATTAAAAAATGCACCCTCTTTTATCTAACCAGTTGGACTAAAATGAATAAAAAGAAGCATTTTAGAAAACGATTTGTATTAATTCAAAACTAACCAAGGAATCTGGTTATTATAAAAACGTTCTATTTCTGTGCGTGTGTTAGAGTATTATAAATATCTCCAATTCATTTTCATTCAATTTCATGCTTTAAATTTTAACAAAAGTTTTAAAATTTGCGTACAGAAGTTGATATAAAGTGATTTAATCCCCCCCCCCCAATAATGTTTAATGCTTGAACCTAAGAGTTACGGGCCTTTTTATTCACGAAATCAGTAACTGAATTCGGCATCATTTGGAAAATACTAAAATTATTCACTAGTTTACAGGGTTTGTGAAATACTGGACGGCGATTCTAGACTTTCATTTTTTCCTTTTCCATAGAAAGGATTTCAACTTTGTCTTTCCCTTGTTCTTGTGGTCCATATATATATATATTTCCAAAAACAAATTAGGCTTTAGAGTTTAGACTTTAGACTAATGAGCCCGATCTCATGAACTTTGAAGCATAATAGTAATTTATAGATTTATTTAAATGATAAATAAAAACATTTGGTTTTAAGAAATAAATGTTTTCTGCGATGTATTATTAATTAATTGTGGGAAGGGAAATGTTCCTGAAAAATTTAGTGAGGCGGTTGCCTCATTGCCACAATGGAAGCTACGCGGCCTACGCCCCTGAAGATTCGAACACAATCTTTGATTTATTCACATTACTAAAAAGTATTGCAGATACTTGTACAATACCTACACGTTTGTGCATATAATCAAAATGCATTTATTAGATACATTTTAATTACTCAATAAACACAAATTACGCTTGTAATTATGTTGATTCTTTTATCTGTTTCCATGTTGAAATTGTGTCACATGCATGGAAAAAATCCCAGAATAGTGAAAATAGGTACACTAAAGTTAGAGCCGCTTAGTCCGATTCTAATCGAGAAAAAATATATTCGTTTTTCTTCTTCAAAAATAATTGTCCCTAAATTGTGTCAACTTTTGTTAAATTATATCCCCAGGGTCTTTTTCTTTTAAAAGGTATCAAAATTCAAAAGTTAAAAAAATTGTTAGGTCACACAAAAAATAATCCTATGTTGATACCGTGTGAAACCACCTTCGAAAAATTAAGATCTTAACTTCCCGTCCTGAAGTTCTGTTTTCAGTAAGGTTTTTGATCTGTTTTCTTTGTAAGGATTGTTGTAATAAACTATTAAATCAATCTTATATAATTTTTTTAAAATACATTTTCTATGTAATGACGTATTTGACTGTGTAAGATAATATGTGCCTGCTTCGGATTAAGCGGCTTTAAGAAAGACCGAAAACGTATTTCCCTGAGAGCCGTCTTTTGTTCGAAAGTCCGCAGTCCGTAGTACGGTGTCAGGTGTATGAGATTCCGAAAATGTTCAGGGCTATGTGGTGAAAATTATTTTCTGTTCAGTTAGCAATGGATTACATGACTTCTGAGATGCATATTTCAATAAAAGTAAAATAGGATATTTCTTTAGACATGTGCACATCCCTGTAACGATAGCAGTATTCAGGTAAATATCTTCATCACTGCGTTCGATGCATATTCTCGACCTGCATGCGTGCATATCCAAACGGTTTTTCCTGTTTTCCGTGTTATTTTTTTTCTAAATTGCAGCAAATGCATTCAAAAATTATTTACTTCTCAGTTTTGTTATAGTTTTTGTTGGGTTTTAACTTTTAAAACATGTTTTGGGTAAGTTTATGGATTTATGACAACTTTGCTATCGGAGATGTGTACATGTCGACAGTCAGGCTAGAAAATCACTCAAGTGAAACAATTCTACAAGGTTATATATAGCAGGTACAGGTGGCCAAAAATCTTCGATTAAATATGGCGGAATCGAAGAAATGGGAAAAGACCACTAATTATTTTCCCATAGAACTCCATACAAATCTTAGGCCCTCTCAGTACTTTACTATGACAATTTCAGAAAAATCTTTAGCATCATTTCAAACTTTGTTTTAAGCCCTTACAAAAAATACTGAAAAAAATATATGGTCCCGTGGCGTTTATAGGTCAAAATTGCAGTTATTTTCAACTTATAGAGATTCGCAGTAAATAACACGCGGCATAAAAAATCAACACCCACACCTAAAATCTTCCCTGGTATATCTATAGTTTCTCTAATATTCCCTCATCCCATCATTTATTTCAAAGGTCATTAATTTTACTTGAAAATGAAAACAATTAAATACCTGATTTCAGCCAATGGCGTAACGCCAACCCATTCAGTATTCGGTTTAATTAGTACAGTTGATATTAATTTTCGGATCTTATCTCTGAACAATATGGTGCATATCAATAAGTACTGGCAAACACCAATTATGTCACAAATCTTATTTCTGCGGTGTAATTCGAAAAAGTTTATAAAATTACCGAAAAAAACATTTAATGTGCACGTGTATTGAAAAGTTTCAGTGAGTTTCTAAAAATCAAATTGGATCAAATCTATTAGTAGTACATGTATGATTCCATTAAAATAAATGTTTAACTAAGTTTTCTACATAGTCTTTATCTGTATTAAAATATTTTGATGCAGAAAATTCCTTTAGACTGAACGCTTGGGTGTTGTGGCTATTTCATTCTTGTCAGCATGTTTTACATAGTGAAGAAAAAAAACTGAAGCATTTTAAAGTAATTCCGCCAAAATTAATCTCTGTTGAGATTCTGCTGGGCTAGATATTTGGACTGACGCCCGCAGAATCTCTGGACAGCCATTAATATTTCATGTCTGGAAATCAAGAAAGAGTTCGTATAGTCTGTTTTTACCCTAATTGATGTTCAATAGCCACAGAAGACATTTGGTTCAGATTCACCAAGGGTAAAAGCAGACTATACAAACTCTTTTATTTGAGGAGGTAAACAATTTCGTTACAGGAGCCATATTTAAAACTGAAATTTCAGTGAATATTTTTATGTTGGGATTTACATGCCTAAAAGGTAAGCAATGTAGAAATAAAAGTGATAGAGAGTCAAATAAACAACCAAATGACATCAATGAAGCGAGCAGCTGTGTGGTTTAGGTGAATTATTCTTGCTATAGTCGGCCGAAGTTGGGACTTGATTTCCAGACATGAAATATTAATGGCTGTCCAGAGATTCTGCGGGCGTCAGTCCAAATATCTAGCCCAGCAGAATCTCAACAAAGATTACGCCAAAATGAGTCAAAGGAAAATACGAACGAATTCTAATATGATATATTTTTATTTCTAAGTAGAAGAGTATACTAGTTATTAATTAAACATATTTATTTTAAAAAGAAATATTGACAAATCAGTTTTAAATATTAAAAGAGAAACATAATGGTCAAACGTTTTTAATTTTCGGTAAAAATAAATTATAATTCATGTGCGTGAGAGTCAGAGATGAAGGATAAGAATGGGGTTTTTTTATCCAAAAAGACAAAATTTAATGCAATATCCGTATACCCAAAATTGATATTATAGCAATGTAATGAAAAAAAAGAAGTAAAGTCTTCGGGGATTTTTGTAATATGCTGATATCAAGATACTGCACGAACAGGGATTGGTATCACAATTAATGAGAAATATTGAAAAAAAGTATTGTTGTGTTATTCAACTGTAGCATATTCAATACAAAATTTAAAAGTTCAATTTCTATTCATTACTTGTATACGCAGTAACTTTTATTGATTGCATGTATATATTACAAGTTGCCATGCTAGGATTTTTTTTAAAAACCGTTTATATAAAAATTATAACTTTTTAAATATCTATGACTAAATAAAAACAGTTCAAACAAAATTTTAAGGCATTTTAAAAAT
The DNA here is from genome assembly GCF_032062105.1 of Saccostrea cuccullata. Lineage (NCBI taxonomy): Eukaryota > Metazoa > Mollusca > Bivalvia > Ostreida > Ostreidae > Saccostrea > Saccostrea cuccullata. Next base: position 9,425 of record NW_026922972.1, read on the forward strand.
CTTTTATTCATAATCCTAATTCTATTTTATCATTAAAGGATGTTTTAAATGGAACAAACAAAAAATAATATCTCATTTCTCCCTGTGCACTTTCAAATACAACAAATAATGTAGCCCTCTCCGATTTTTTTTATCTGATGTTTTCTGGAGAGGGCTACAATTCCATCGCATCTCCGTAATGGTGCAAATATATTTTTTAAATACGGACGATTGAAGGCAAAATAAATTATTTTTACATTCAACTTACTTCTTATAAGACGTAATTTTTATTCACTGTCAACAACATAGCCCGCTAAACTCGAAAACCATGTAAAATATATCTGCATGTTTACCATTTTCAGCAGCAATTGACAGTTCACGCGAGACGTATTGACTTCGCTTGAAATTTATAACAACTAAAATCTTCTTCTTCTTCTTTGAAGGGCCACTGCTGCGGCATATTCTCACTATGTTTAAAAGCGTGTTGAGGGGGAGTCCAGAACAATATTAAAAACTGATAAAAAAAATATAGCAAATGTCAATGTTTTTAAACGACTGTGCTGAAATATATAATAAAAATATCGATATATAAAACAATTTCAAGTATTATTTTTGCGAAAACAGCGAAACGTATACTTAATATAAGGGAATTCCTAGTAGATCCGCTCCTATAGGTTCTAAATTCTCATTGGCTGTCCCAAAATAAAATCTATTAAGATCAGTAAACATGGCGGATAAATTCAAGTTGTGATGTTGACATACACGAAAAATAAACGATATATGGATCGTTGTGAATATTTTTGGATCGATTTATGTCTTTCATAATGACATTTTTGGAGTCCAGGAAAGAGATGTTGACGAAATAGCCGTTTACTGCTAATTTGAGCCGAAATCCGTGCGGGGCGATTCACTGCCGCATTGCACCATTACGGAGATCCTAAGGAGTTACAGCCCCCCCCCCCTTAAAAAAATTGGAGAGGGCTACATTTTAAGAGTTCATGTCAGCTTTAACGATATAAATATTTAGCTCAATATCAATTCAATGAAAATAGCGGGTTATTGGGTTATTTCAAAGCACAAATAAGTTGCCCTTGAAGCTTTTAAGAAAACGACAACCACCCTACACTCAACTCTCGGCCTCCACATGTTAGTGCCTCCTAACACCATACCTATGACTTCTAGAAAGGCTTCCGTATCTATTCTCAATTTTCTACGTCCGTACATAATACAGGTTCAAATGTCAAAGTAAACGCTTCAACTGTAAAAGTCAGTTCTTCTCGCAAAAGAGTAGTGTTCCACATGGATATTGCACATATGAAAATGAATATCATTATATATAATATCAAGGCAATTATATAATGTATATACACTGATTTTTTTTAAAACACAATGAAGTTATTTTTCTAAAAATAATCAGCTTTCCCTGATAAATCTATAAATAATTCTATAAAACCAAGGTGAACCAAAGTCCTATCCCTTCTTCATTATTATACCCCCGCTCGAAAAGCAGGAGGGTATATAGTGATCGGTATATCCGTCTGTATTTCTAGCTGCCTGTACGTCCGTCCTTCCGTCTGTCTGTTACGTTTTGGGGTACCCATCTCTTATCCGCAACTCCTCTCATACTACTGAATGAAATCTGATGAAAGGTTCAAACCTTCAATGAATCTTTATATATTGCCATTGTGCACCACCTATTTTACTATTCGATCCGACACATGTTTTGGGATTCCCATAGAAAAACATGAACACTGCCATTATATTTATATGAGAGGCGGGATATCATTTATTGAGCTCATTGCTCACAGTACATCTAGTTTCTAATACCTAGAGCTTAGGTTAATTAGCTGTGCATTTATATGTATAAACAAATATGAAATACTTGTCCCTCGTTTTAAGTAGTTTGTCGGTTTAAAATGCAAATATGTAACACAATCTCAATAGAGATAAAATAAAGATTTAAAGTTTTTTTTGCATATTTCTTCTAGGAATAATAATGAATTCCAAGTTGAAAGTTTAGCTCAAATTAGTTTCCAATATCATTATCTGTCTTCTAATGGTTTGACTTCAACAGATGACGTAAATTGCATATTTCCAATCTTGCCAGTCATTGTTCTTCGGTCGATATGTAAAAAATTATTTAAGGAATGACTCTAATATTTGGCCATATTATCGAGTATAATCCCGCCTCTCAGTTTACGCTTTTTTATAATCCGCGAAGCGGATTATAAAAAAGCGAAAATATAGTCAGATAAAAATGTAAAATAGAAGGTGCACAATGACAATATATAATAAAGATTTTCTGAAAGTTTCATCAAAGTTCATTCAGTGGTATGAGAGGAGTTGCAGATAAGAGATAGGTACCCCAAAGCGTAACAGACGGACGGACGGACGGACAGACAGCTAGATAGACGGACGGACATCCCGATTACTATATACCCTCCCGCTTTTCAGGCGGGGATTATAATAAAAATGTTAATTTAAATATTAAAATATTGCTGAAAATAATTCGTGCTATTGCTTTCAGTGACATGTCCAAGAATTGGAATTCTCCTTTCATTAACAAGGCCAATGGGTCACAACACTCACTTAAGTCACTTTGTCTCTGCTGTATTTACAAAACAGCATCTCTACATGACAACAAAAAATCCCAATGTTTCCCAAACATATTTGTGCACACGGATTTTTAAAATCTATGGAATTCCATGGAAATATAAGAAACCCCAGGAAGAACAAAAACCTGAAAAAGAAACCACAATTTATCAAAGATCAAATCTATTTTTCAAAATTAAAAAATCGTTTCTTTTACAATGTTTTTTTAAACAAAAATTACACATACATTTATAGATGTACAATGTAAGCACATTTTTTCAAAGTATTCTCACTATCACATTTTTTTTAATAAAACAAACTATTTCTTTTTTTAAAATATGGCATTTGACTTAATGACTTTGGGGAGAGGTCATTGCAGTTACAATGAACTTCCTTTCCCATGTACATTTATCGTACAAAGTTAATGACTAGACTAGAGTGACAAACACAGTTTTAAAAATCAAAATATCCATTACACAACTATATTAATAAAAAGATCCCATAAAATCAACACATGCTATTTTCCTCGAAATGCCAAAATCCTAATTAATTTAAATTTTCCAAATTTTAAGGTCTGTTAAATCATTCCCACTGATATCCCATGAAATTCACAATAATAAATAAATAAAAGATGGCGTTATGTTAGAGGGTAGCCAAATAACTGGTCATGTCACGAAGGATTCACTTTAAGTAGGAAGGTTCAAAGTTCAATGTTGATTTTTCCCATAGATATTCAAACTTTGCTGGCACAATTTCTGAAGAAAAGATGACCATTAGGATGTACATTGTATTATCATCAATATCTATCGCATATATATAAACATAAATATATGACAAATAATAAAGTAAGGCTCTACAAGACTGTAAAAACAATTGGTTATTTCAACCTGATATTCGTTAGTGTAAAATAGAAATTCCCCTTTTTGCAGTGTTTTTATTTAGGCAAAATTAGGAAAGGGGGTCTGGGGGCCGCCTTGGGGGGCCCCGGGGGGGAAACCCCCGGAACTCCTGGATTCTAGAGATTTTGTAGGGTAAAATGAGGCTACCAATTAGAAAATTTAATTTTTAGCCCAAACTGTGATTTATGCTAACTTTGAAAATTTTTGGGGGGGGGGGCGTGCCCGGGGGCCCCCTCCCCTAAATCCGCCACTGTCAGTTTAGTTTCCCCGTAGAATCCATTGTTATGTATTTTTAGGATAAGGAAATTAAGAACATATAAACCTCTTGTTTACTTGGTATATATAGATGCAATATTTTTTATAGTTTTTGCTAAAAGTTAATAAAAACAATGTTAGGTTTTTTGTGTTACTTAAATATAAAAAAAATTGAGCTGGTTCTCACCAATTTTACAAGCTGACTATTCGCCGGCGCTGTGGGAATCGTCTCGGGCACAGTCCACTGCATGCATTATTAAATAATCAAAATAAGTGCTGAAAATGATCTTGAACATGTGTTTAAAAATAAATGTATATTGTTACATTGTACTACATACTCTGTAAATGTTGAAGAGAGGAACACTCAAATTCCTGAATCGATCCCAAACGAGTTAATTCGGGTTGAAATCCATCTTTATAAGAGATGTTTAGAAGTGTTAAATTATTATAACAAAATTGAAATAGCGCTGCTAAACGATTTCACTACCAGGCGTTTTATGTGTAGTGTCCTGACTAAGGAACAGTAGCAGAAGCAATTATTCATTCAAGGACACATGTTAAAATATTTTGTACATTGTCATTGTATCAACCGCAGTACCGTGTCGTAAAATGTCTTACTTCTGAAAAAGAAATTTCCCTCCCAAAACTAGTCATGATTCTCCTTTTCCAAAATTTCTTCCGAACTTTCCTTCTGTGCAACATCAACATGGCTGCGTGTAACCCACAAAAAATTTAAATTTCGGCGCGGTGTGTTTTTAAATTAATAGCTTATGAGCCCGACTTGATCCCGACGTAATTGTACTATTAGTGACAGTTTTGAAAAAAATTATTGTATTCCATAGTTTTGAAAAATTCAAAAGGGGTTAAAAAATTAAAAATGAATAAATAGATAAAGGAAATAAAAAATGAAATAAATAAATATTTTTTTAAACGTTTCAATATTTTTTTAAACGTTTGAATGTCGTGTCGGGCCAACTTCAAAATTCCCTACTTCAACATTAAAAATAACAATGTTCTGGCACGTAGCAACAGGGGGGGGGGGGGGGCAGGGGGCAGGGGCCTATAGTGAAATAAAGGAAAAATAGCAAAAAATTGGAAGTGAAAAGAAATTGGCCACCACCACCCCCAAACCTTTTGCTTGTAATTTTTCAAGAAGAAAAAAAAAATTTTTTGCCCCCCCCCCCACTTTTAAGAACGATGCTACGTGCCTGATGTTGGCCCCCCGTTTGAACAATGTCAGTGCACCAACTGTTTAATTACAATGTCGGACCAAAGTTGGTACAATGTCAAAGCACCAACTGTTGTAATTACAATGTCGGACCGATGTTGGAACAATGTCAATACACCGACTGTTGTAATGACAATGTCGGACCGATGTTGGGCCCCAAAATCGATCTGCCAACCGCGATATGTAGCCGATCTACCAACCACCAAAATTGAATTTTTAAAGATATAAATCAGCAATTTTAGATATTCTGAATTTCTTTTTTTTTTCAAAGAATGTTATTAAAAACTTATATTTATTCCTCATACGAAACATTTCATATATATACATCTGTGTTGTACACAAGTGAGATAGAGCAATTGCACTCATAGTAGAAGCAGTTGCGTCTATAGTGCTATGAAAGCAATTGATGACTACATGGTCATAGCGGGAGAGAGCAGTGGATATGCAAATATATATTAATGATTGACCAACTATCGATTACTTTTACGAATATATTAACTGTTTACTTAAACTTTAAACTTGCAATTTCAATGACAAGTAAGAAACGCAATCCGAGATATTTTGATATTTATTATTTTGCAAAAAATTAGCTTAATAGTGCCATTTTCAGCAAACGATGCAATTATTATATCACTGCACTGTGTTAAATATCTGATGACTTGTTTGAACTTTTTTCATACAAATATTGGGTTTTAAAAAAGGCTAGGTGTTTCAACAAATGTTTGCGTACATGTAATCCATGTTTATAGTAAATCCATTTCAGTGTATACATGTAATAAAGATATTTCCGAATTGGCGTTCTTTTTCAAATGTTTATAGCTATGACTAACTTTCTGATCCATACAAGGTATCATGAAGTACGGAAACGTATAAACGCCTCGTATTGTTGTTTTAGAACGCGATATTATTATATGAAAATATTGTTAAATACAATTACTTCAAGGTTTGGCAATTTAATTATGACAATAATCTCTAATGAAAAATACGTTTTTGATATGTTTTAGACGACTTATACACTTTGATACATCAAAGTTGAATTCCTTAATGTCGCACTTACATACTGTGTAAAGACTAAGCCGCTAAAATTGAATATGGCAGACATAATTGCAATATAACATATATGAGGACTTCGCTTAAACGACTAAAGAACTACGAACTCTAACTCTTGATTCCCGCCTACATTTTGCACCCATTAAATTCAATTTTAATGGCAATCTAGCCATTAAATCTTTGTTTAATACAAAGATCAGGTCTATGGTAATTGATTAATCATTTTATTTCCAGCGCTAGATAGTAAATTATCATTAATTCCAGCTCTTGAAAAAAGGGGGGTAGGCGATATTTTCTGGTGAAATCGAACTTTCAAGCATCACCATATTTTGAAATAGTTTTAAATATCATAAAATGTATCTCATATCTTTTCTTATGTTTTACGTAAATAAATAAAACATATATAAATAAATAAAATATAATTATTTAGTTGTTAATAGCTTTAAAATTTGTGAAAAATCAGAATTTTTTTTCGTTTTTTGTCTATAAACATATGTTCCCCCCCCCGTGAAACACAAAAAGCTTTGGCATAAATTTGTTAAATGACAGTCCATATTACCTGTGAAAAGGAATTTTTGTTTCACGGGGGGGGGGGGGGGGGGGGGAAGATGTTTTAAAAATATTTTCCGTTTTCCGTTGATTTCTATAGTGAAAAACACAAGTTTAACCAAAATTATAGAGTTATCTCTCTTTGGTATCCCAAATAAGAAAAGTTTTATGAAAATTCATATAAATATCTATAAAAATTTCAAAAATCATTCGAATATGTTAACTTTTGAAAATTGACTTAGAGGTAGGCGGGTGAACAATACTATCGTTCGTGGTTCTTTAATCAAAGAGGGATAATAGCAAAATCGAACGACTTGTAACATCAGGTTTATTAATATTACGTATTGCATTGCATCGATGTAAATAAAATAATTCAAATTGTTATACCACTACTTGTAGGGCCGTAGTACATTTCTAGACAATGCTTTCCTCTTTTTTCTGAGTGTGTGCTTTTTTAGGACTTGAAAACCGTAGCTACGTGCCTGATTTTCATTCTTTGAAATTGATAATTTAATAAAAAATGATTTTTAAAAATAAAAATAAAAAATTTCGTGTTGTCGGTAATTTCAATCTTTTTTCTCAGAATAAACCAAAAGAAACAGTTAATACAGTATTATAATTCTTTATGAATATGCTTTTTAAATGTACTCAAAGAGTATCTTCATAGAGGGTATATGATTGCATAACGTATAACATGAATCTGAATTTACCAAATAAATCAAAACAGGATTGGGGAAAACAAATTGTGTCTGTGACAGCACTAACTAATGAGCTTGTGTGTTATATTTAAAATGAAAGAGGGCAAAATGCAAATAATTATATTATATATTGTCTACATATGTTCTCCAAGCTAAGAACATGATTAAAGATATCGTTATCATAGTTTGCATTGAATAGTGGACAAGCATTACCGAATATAGTGACTGTCCTTTGAAGCACCATTCATAAGATTTATTAATTAGGGAAGAGCCTGCAAGGTAGCCTATAACTATTTGAATTATTCTATTCAAATTAGACATCAATTCTGTGCAATATGTTATAATTAAGATGAAATTCATTTTTTCCCTTGTCTGTTCTCATCTTAATGTAAAAAGACTGAACTCAAAAATACATGTACTTGTAAAATTAAATGTAATTTTTTTCTGTCTCTATCTTATTATAATTAATTTCATTGGCTCATGACTAATGAAGACCCTGACATTCTAAGATCACTTGCAAGATTCCTTGGTAATCTACCTTAATTGAAGATATTTTGATATGCATATATGTACTTTTTTCCAGTTGCTTGCCCTTGACTATATGCATAGAATATTATGACATATATACAGTACATGTATGTATATTCAGTATATCTCTTTTATCCCATGTTTAACCCTTTATCACGTCGAAATAGCTCATGTGATATCATTTTCATATCACAGAAATGTGACGTCACAATGGATTTTGCGTTAGAGTGATGAAGTACAATTAAATGGAGGCCTATATAAAAACATTGTCAAACATTGTTCGTGGTGTAAAAACATAAGATAAAGAGAATCCCATATGATTTGTAGTTGGATATGATTTTATCCAACTCGTTGTGTGTTTTTATCTCCTCGCCAAGGCTCAGGGATAAAATCCACACAACTTGTTGGATAAAAATTATATCCAATTCAAATCATCTGACATCCTATGTAAGTATGTTCCCCGAATGGCTACTCGGAAAAAAAACAACAAGTAATTATCACACTCAATTAAGGGGCCATATACGGAGTACAGGTAGATATACCTGTGTTTACCTGGATAAGCAATATTTTATAAATCAGATATATTCATTCAATTTTATTTTAATTAAAAGATTTTTTTTTATTTTCTGAATTATATACTGAATAAAAATAAATAGATAAATAAATATAAATAGATAAAATTTAGATTTAAGAAAAATTGAATTTTTATTGTACCTTTAAGTTTATTTCTTTGCCCCCCCAAAAAACCCCAAAATATTATTTAAGATAATATCAATCATCTGCCCTAACACCAGAACCCCTGATCCTGGGTCCATAAAATTCTCAATTTTGGTAGAGGCACTCTTGCTCATCATACCTATGCACTTACCCCCCCCCCCCCCCCCCCCCCAAGTTAATACTACGGTAAAGAAATATAAGGAAAATGAAGAAATATAAGGAAAATGAAGAATTGGATATGAACCTATTGAAGAGAAAATATGTTCTATATGAACCATTATATATTTTGTACCATGCAGTATGGATTTTAATTTCTTCTTAGATAATGTATTTGTGACATTTTTTACTTTGATTGGTTTTGATAAAAAATAAATTCCAAACTATTCAATAGTATTTATTTAGAATTTACAAATTATTATCCCCTTTTATGTAACATTTTCAAATTCTTAAATAAATTAGCACAAATAATTATTTTTGTCATGAAATTATATAGATATTTATGTATGATAAATTAAGTGTTTCTGTAAAGTTTTGTCTAATTTAATTCATTTATTTATCATTTTTGATCATAAAAACATTTTTCTAAATCATCATAAATTTGTAAATTTATCATGTTAAAATTCAGAAATTTATAGCTTTCAATATGTTTTGTGTTTGAAAGTTATTTTAAAAGATATGTATACAACATGTATACTAGTGCACAAATAAAAATAAAGAATTAAAATTTCATCTTATTTTATTTAAATTCTGGCAGATTTTTCATACAGTTAAGTCTACCTGAACCCCTTAGAAGGCCCCTTAGTTGAGTGTGATAATTACTTGTAGTTTCTTTTTCCGAGTAGCCATTCGGGGAATAAACCCCTGTGTATACCGGTATTCGTTTTTATCAATTGCTCCGAATCTAATTATATATACTGAAAGGAAAAAGAAACGCATAATAGCATAACAGCGAAAAATATTTAACTATGTGGCCAAAAATTATGAAAATTGGTCAGATGTGTATTTTGGTTACTGTGCACTAAAATCGCTGGTCAAAATTACTCAACCGGTAAATGTACGGTTTCACGTAGGGGAAGTGATTTTTAGTAATTGCTATAATCTACAGACTACAGTGATCTGTTTATAAGACAAAGTCATGACTGCTCATGAATTTTTTTCAATTGTGTGTTCAGTTAGTTCCTCTTTCAGGTCTTATGTGTGAAGTGTTACACGACTATGCAAAATAAACTTTTTGAAAATTATGGGCGTTTTTATTTGAAAGAAGAAAAAAAATTATTCGTGGTAACACCAATGGATACAATGTTTGTTGCAACACAGGAAATGCCAAGAAATTTAACGTCTCTTTGATTGACCATGCCATTCCCCCCCCCCCCGTTCTGATTGTAATGGATTACATAATTCGTGCCTCAAACCACATTATAAAGGGTTGAATTTTAGAAGCCACTGATTTGACCAAAGTTCCAGGGTATGTAAATTATGATTTAATTTATATTCAAATATCCTTAGGATAATTTCATCTGAGTTTCATCTTTCCTAGCCCAGTGGTTCTTGAGAAGAAGATTTTAAAGGATTTTTCCTATATATTCCTATTTAAAACTTTGATCGGCCATTTTGGCCCCACCCTAGCCCCGGGGGTCATGATTTGAACAAATTTGAATCTACACTACCAGAGGATGATTCCAAATGAGTTTCATCTTTCCTGGCCCAGTGGTTTTTGAGAAGAAGAATTTTTAAAAATGCCATTAATTTTTCTCTAATTCATAATTATCTCCCCCTGGAAAAGGGCGTGGCCCTTCATTTGAACAAATTTGAATTACCTTAACCTAAGGATTCTTTGTAGCAAGTTTGGTTGAAATTGGCCCAGTGGTTCTTGAGAAGAAGATGAAAATGTAAAAAGTTTACAACGATGACAACGACGACAACAACGACGACAACAGACAACGGACAAATTTTGTTCAGAAAAGCTCACTTGAGCCTTTGGCTCATGTAAGCTAAAAACCAGATATCGTCCTTGAGAAGAGAAATATGGGACATATGAGACGCAGTTTCCAAAAAGAACATTCTCTCATTGAATTAGAGAACTTGGATTTTATGAAACTGATTCTAAATTCACAGAATATTCAAATCATTCATTATGATGAATATGTTTGCACTTTTTTTAAATTCCTTAAGAATTCTATTCTCAGATTACATCCCAGTAACTGGCATAGCGGAAAATACCACCAATGCCATTTATAATAGCAGAAAAACCTTATGTATCATGACGTCACACTCTGTAGATTCATACAACCCGAGTCACATTTCCAAAAACGACCAACGGCCGACGGGTTTTGAAGCAAAAATGGGATTCTTCGGGTGACGGTGTCAGTTCATCAGCCGTTGTCTAGGCCGATTTTGACTTATTTTTTGTCGGCCGACCATTTTTATGTCCATCGGTGCAAGTTATAATTTTTCATGCGTCGGTGACTGATTTCTTTAACTGCAGTTATCCGTCGACCAACCTTCGATAATCGTCTAACTATCGGCGGTCAGTTTATTAACTCGGTCGTCCGTCGTTGAACAATAAGGGTGTTGAAAATTTCGGCCGACAACTAAAATCAAACTGTACCTCAGAGCTCGATGATCGGGCGACGATTAGCCGACTTGTGAATATCTAACCTATCAAGGATACATAACACAAACAAAATTTTGATGCATGGATTTATATGAATTTTTTGAACTGAAATAACATAAATTAATAATCCGAAAGATATAAATAAATCTCAAGTATTCTTTGCTGCTTAGATATGCACAATTTGTCGTTTTTATGCAATTCCATACAAATTTTGCACACATTTTCAACACTGAGTCACAATTTTATAAGACTTTCACTTTGCCTTGCAAACATTTCTCACGTCACCTATTTTAATATATTTGATATATGAAAAAATATTGCTGAATTCTAAAGAAAAAAAGATTTTTTGTGTTATTTATCCAAGTCATCGGTGTCCCT